>NC_055691.1:1131571-1366571 GCF_017639745.1 Melanotaenia boesemani | reverse complement strand
GCAGGATGGCTGTAGGACGATAGCTTGAGAATACAGATGGATCATCAGATTTAAATAAATATTAACTTTGGCAATTTTGAAGGCTTGAAGGATAGTGCCTGATTCAAAGGACATGGATAAAATAAATGTTAAGGGATCAATAACTGAAGAAGCTACCTTTTTTTTTATCAGAGGCTGGAATTTCATCATGGCCAGGAGAGGAGTTTTTGAGGCAGATAATATCAAATACATCCGAAGATTTTACAGGCTCAGAAACATTTAGGAAGACATACTCTTTACTTATAAAACCAGTGGAAAAACCAAAACCACTGCCAATATCTTTTGCAAGACATGGTCCCACATTCACAAAAAAAAAAAAATCATTTGAAGCTCTTTGCAATTTGGGATGGCTGTTTTTTTTATTTTGCCAGCCTAAAATTTAACAGGGGGTAGAGAAAAGAGGCATGTGTCACATTAAGCAATTCTTTCAGTGTCTCATCCAGATTTAATGACATTTGTAAAGCTGTAAAATTGTTCATTATTTCTGTGACTAACCTCTCCAGGTGTGTTTTAAGGTGGATGAGGTGGATCCAGTATTGTGTATTTTTTGCTTCAGATGTTACTGCTCACTAGCATTTATTTATTTAATTCTAGTTAGCATCTCATTAGTGGTTAGATTTGTTACTTAACCAGATTATCACTGATAATTCTGCAGCCAGAAAGATGCTACATGAAATTCTTCTACAAATGAAATAAGTTGGACCGTAAATTCTGAAACATGCAGAGTTACCCAGAACATTCAAAACCAAGTGTGATTCAGCACCAGATGGAAAGTGGATGACACATCAGACTGCAGTCTTTGAGTTTATTATGTGAAGAAACAGATTCCATGTAAAAAAATCAGAGAGGAAGCTGTAGTAGTCTATAATAGACGAAATCAGGTCACCACAGTTCTTTGACAGCAGAAATGTATTCAGACAGAAGGGCATTGAGGGCTGCTGCAGTCAGAGCTGCTTAGATGCAAGAAGTCAATCATACTTCAGAGAACAGGGAAGAAAATTAGTCTGCTGTCAGAAACAAATGTGCACGCTCGCAGCAGACAGTCTGTACTCATGGGATGACCGCCGCACCCCCAACCCCCACAGAATCGTAGGGGAAACTGTCTTTTATTAAGAGCATAGGATTGCATGTCTGTGGTTCAAAATAAAAAGTTTGCCAAATTCAACTTCATTGTGATTTTTCCCTTTAGCAGAGTTTGTTAAATCCATAAGTTTGTCTTAATGTGAGACAATGTTGATAATGTTGAATTCAACATTTACAGTGTTGGAGATGAGCTTTGAAAATATCAAGATGCTTTTGTGTATTGTAATGAAGCCAAAAATATTCCAATATTAGTAACAGACCAGAGATCACAAACTCTGGTCCTCTTGGGTCAGTGTCCTGTAGGTTTTAGATGTTTCCCTTCTGCAACACACCTGACTGAAATCAACAGGCTTGTGCAGACCTTAACAAGCTGTTGGAGAACTGTTTCCTTTAAATAGGTAGGAAAACATCTAGAAGTCTAGAGTTGGTTATCCCTGTTATAGACCATGTCGACCCACCCTACATCCAGCTATCTAAATTACTTACGATTGTGAGAGCACCAGCCTTTTCTGGCTGATCACTTTGGAGTCTGGTTGCTGCTGCTAAACTCAAGACTGCTGTGTTGCATAACACTGATTGTGTTGCAAACATTTAACCAAGCCTAACTGATAACATGACTTAACATGTCTCTTAGTTTGTCTTTTATTATTACATTCAGGACACTTGTATTACTCTTCATTACTTATATATGATTAATAAGTTTAACTGTATAGTGTATAATAATAGTTAATAAATAATAGTAAAATAATTTTTGACCAAAATGTCTCTGGATATCGATGGTGGTAACTACTAGTAAGCTTGTAATGACTTGGTTTTACCAAAGACCTTTCCACTTTGAATTATCCTGACAGTTCATGGTTAGACTTTAGATATGCCATCAGAATATAATGTCACCCTCTGCAGCACGAAGAACAATTGTTTTGGTTACTGTGGAGGTCTGGCTTCTGTCCAGCAGTGAGGGGTAGAGAGCCTGGCCCTCCCAGAACGTTGCTTTCATACCAGAAAACAGTCCTGGGAGCAGTTGGGAGAGGGTCAGTGAGCAGCTTGTTCAGCACAGGAGCCTCAATGTACCCGCTGCCCTTTTGTTTCTGAATGAATGGTGCTGTCTAATTACTGGAGTGGCGACAAGGGCTGCCAGCCTCATTTACAAAGGACACAAACATGCAAGGTTGCTGCCAGACAGCAAATCAAAGCCAAACAGGTGATTAGAGAAGAATTTGGTTAACATAAAAAGAGTCCCGTAGAGGTGATTCTGCAACACAATTATACAGGAATGTCCATCGGCCTGTTTCATGAGTTTATTTTTTTAAATAATTCTGTTGAAACATGGTTGAAAAGCAATGTCTGACTTTCATTGGTTAAATTTCATAGAATTTTTATTTATTATTACTTTTGTCAGATTCAAGTTATTTCTATGACCATTGCGAGTTTTTCTTTCATTAACCAAAGGGTACCATCGGCCTTCCCTTTTTTAAGAATAAGGCTAATATCAGCCTCTGCCAGTAGCCTGGGAGGGCTGCCACCAGCCAGTGAGTCATGAAACATATTAAACAGTGATTGTAATAGTAGAGATCTAAACTCTTTATAAAACTCACAGCCTAGCCCATCTGGGCCATGTGTTTTGCCTGTTTGTAGAGAATTCAGAGCCCCTTCGACTTCTTCTTAAATTCTGCTCAAATTAGAAAAAAGAGCTCAGTAGGTTGCTCACTTTTATACATTGTAATACTGTTTAAACACCAATCTGGCCAAATATTTACTTGGTATATTGCCAAATTCATACAACCTCTGTTTAGTAAATCTAATTCTCTCAGCCTGATGGGTAAGTAAGGAGTTCAGTGAGGTCTTAATTGCCAACACTGATTGGCTTAGAAGGTTTTTTTGACATAATTCTTTTCTGCTTCTGCGAGTAGGGTGGCCAACTCACTTTAACGCTCAGTGCTTTATGTCGCTTGTGTTGAAGAGAAATAATCAAAAGTCTAGATGAGTGAAGTTTTGCAAACTTTATTCCAAAAAAACAAAAATAAAACTGGTACAAGGAGAGCGTTGCATCCGACCCACAGGAGGCTCTGAAGAGCAAAGACAAAGGAAAGAATTTTTCTTGTTGTCAAAATGGCCCGAATGAACCTATAAGACAGTTTGCTTCTCTCTCATGACAATCTGTCTTATTTTGTAGATGTTCTGTCAATGCTTCCTATGAGAACCACACTAGCTACGTTAACATGGACAGTGGACATGGATACCAATAACTAATAACCGATAAACACAATTAAGATCATGACATCAATACTAACAAAACCTAAAAGACTTTTCACTGTTTATATGAAGAGATATTGATTTTTTTCCAGTGAAAAACTTTAAGCATGCCTCTCAAATATTTTCTAAAGATATCAAACATAATTATTTGATATAATGTGTGAATACATTTGGCGATAGCATCATAGTTGGATGGAAGGCACACATCAGCAAAGTAGCGGCGGCTCGGCATCGTAAACCATGGCTCCAAGTCATCAATCAGGAAGAAATACCTCTGTCCTCAACAAGGGTAAAGGCCTGGTCGCCATCATTTCCATGATTAAATCTTCAGTAGCCTTAGCCCGTGGGTCACATCTGGCAAATTTCTTGGATGTCTGAAACACCTCACGGATGTCTGTCAGGCCCGGTGGCTTCTATGTGGTTGGCTTTAAGTTTTTTATGTCTTTAGCAGCCTGGGCATCCTATGCTTCCAAAACTCAGTCGAAACGATGATGTTTCTGGTGACTTATCAGGTTTGTAGTATTGAAGCTCGTGCTACTTTTCTCTCGTCATGGAACATGTTTAGAACAGTTATTACAAATAACCAGTAAAGTGTCTTCTTCAGAAACTTTGAAGAATTCCCACACCATTGACGCCATATTTTCTAATGTCAAACGTAAGCATGCTGTGCTGCATGCTGGTGGTGCTGCATTCACGGGGTGATGGAAATAACCCATTCCCTCGTTTGCATATTTCTGCTGGAGACTTATCTATAAGGGGGTCCAAATGACATCTGAAGTCTCCTCCATGAACTGACTGTTCACATTCTTTCTCTGCATATTCTGCAAAGGCCTCTGTGATTAGTTCTGTTGGATGATTAGAGGGGTTATGTGCACTATATTCTTCATAGAGACATGCTTACCTAACAAGATACCCCACACTATAGCACTATTGCTGATGAAGGTGGATGATAATCCACCTTTTTTTTTCAGCCTAAAAAGGAAGAGATTTGTGAATTAATTTAAATATACCTCTGCTGTTGGAAGTGAAGGACGAGAAGAAAATCTCTCTCATTGAAGTTTCCTATGTTCTGCATCTTTAAGACATGCTTCTTGAAAAAAAAGCCATTTTAACACCTTCCTTTTTTTGAGAATGTGAGAATCTCTTTCCTCTTTATTGGATGATGTATTACCCGCACATTCAGGTATAAACTTAGTGACAGCTCCTGTCATGACTAAGTTTTTTTTTTTTTTGCAGTACTAATGATAATAAAGACAAAAATGCTACTCCTGCATAGTTTCTTTTTATCCACATCATTTATGACTTATTAAATACATGTAAGCAAGATATCACCACATCCTTACCGACACGTGCAGTTCACTGGGTTTCCAGGTTTACTTTGTTTTCCCAGCAGGCTACTTTCACAAGTCCACACTGAAGTCATACCTTTCATATTCAGAAAATGTAGAGCACTAAACAGCTTCACCTGAAACATCAATTTACAGTACAGTAATATTATAAGGGAGGAAGCAGAACTTCAGGTGTCATTTGGCCGTCTTTTATTGGTCACCGTGATGGCAGTATGGCATGGTGACGGCAGTAATCAGTGTCTGTACTGATTACCCAGACCGCGCTGGTTCAGGCCACAAACAGTCAGTGGGAGCTTGTCTCAGACTGTATGAGGGTCCATGTTCTGTTTGTTCCACTGTGACGCTGTTCACTGCAGTGGCCAGCTGAGAGGCAGACTCCCAGGGTCGTCCTGACAACAGAAGGGGAGCACAATGGTGCACTATATCCTCGCGGGCCGGGTGGCAACGATGATGACAAAACGATGGCGAGAAAAAGACTGATGCAGCAAATAAACTACCACTGGACAAAAGTGTCGTTTTAGCAAAACGTCTACTATAAATAACTTTTATATTTTGACTTTTTAATTCTTTGTAATCCAGCCTGGGAGGCTTGGTTGTTGCTGGACTGACAGTAACTGAGCAGATGATGACGTGTTGAGTCTGAACTGTACAAACAATGGAGGCTGTGTCCGCTACACAGACAGCGATAAGTCCTGGCTTCTTTTATTCATCTTCATTCATGTTTTCCTCTTCTTTAACAGTAACAATGGTTTAATGAAAAGAGACTATTGTTGAAAGGTAAAATCTAACTTAACATTTAAGAAAACTGAATAATTTTCATTAATCTATAGAAACACATCTACTGTGAATATAAACAAGATATGACAGACAGCTGTGTTTCAGAGCTGGAAAAGCTCAAACACACACAGACATTCTGGAAATAGCACAATGGAAGTGTTTACAGTGATGTACTGATGCCTGAAGATGACTATAGCCGACTTCTTTGTATCTACAATTTATCTTACATCTCCATATAATATGAATGTAACTAATTTTAGTAAATTAATTCAGTAAATTGAAGGACTTAAGACAATTTGTGCCAGTTGTTCGATGACAAAGTAGAACTGAAGTTAGCTGGAGGACATAATATGGTCAGCATCGCAGCTCCCTATAAGTGACACCATATACTAAGAAACAAAATGATTGTGTTCCTCTTTCTTAACACACACACACATCCACTGTGGTCACATTAGAGATATGAGAAATACAATCTTTAAATCAATAATCTGGATCACCGTGTGGAAACACTTGCAACAAGTTAAAGAAGGTCAGTAGAAAGGTAGGTTGATTTTGGGGTGTCTTATAGAAAATAAGTCTGGTTAAAGGACTTATTTATCCACATTTTTATTCCCTGGAAACTTTAAAATCAACTAACAGCCTTTCTAGTCTCCTGTTAAACTGGATCATGTGGCTCTAGCTTAGTGCTAAGCAACATGGATACTGAGGTACTCTTGGAGCATCTTCTTAATGTACTTTCAGTTCCAAAGTAAGATGTGCAGGCCCTACATACGCTCACTGAAAACTAAATATCACTTGGTTTCCCCACTCCATCTTAAAACTAATCTTCTGCTACCATATAACTAGATTAGCACTGCAATGTAGCTTCATGCTAAGATCAGGCTAATAATACAGAATATTGGAATGCGTCTATAATAACAGATTGTTCACAATATGGTGAAGCGGGAGAGGCAAGGGAAAGGTCAGATGAGAAGATGGAGACTCAGCAAGGACTGAAAGGAGATGCTGTGAGAGGATGAAACACTGAAGGAAACAAAAAGAAGGAGAAAGTGAGGAAGAATCAGAGGGAACCAAAGCATAGTTGGAGACTCAAGTTAGAGACATTTTAACATCTTGTTGTCTTCATGACCTTTTTCTTTTTACCGCTCTTTTAAGGGACTCTGCCCTGATTAGCACACCTTCATTAATATAACAATTAAATGATATATGACAGCTGACATAAACATTATATAGTGCTGTTTAATTTAAGTAGATTACTTGTATTGAGGAAATTAATTTAAGTGGTTTTATTGGAAGTTAACACCAGTGGATATGATATGGAGATTTTCTTATTTAAAATGTGATGGTTAACATGAACTACCATGTTTGGTTGCATGTTTCTCTCATTCCTGAACCAGACCAGATGGTTTTCACCTCTCATTTGTTTTGTTTTGTTTTTTGTGCCTCTGTTTGAAAATGAGGTAAACTATTGCAGTGCATATGAAATCATTATAAAATGTTTTGATAAAGTGAAAAACAACTATAACTTATTCAAAGGAACATCAGCAAACACAGCAGCTGTTCTCAATTTATTATTAAGTTTTTTTTATGCTTGTCTCATTATGGCTGCAACATTTTTATATCAGGACTAACCATGACAGTTTCCAAGAAAAAGAGGGAATGTACATATATTATATGTAGATATAAAAAATTAGGCAAAACTGCTGGTAAATTACAAATTTTTTAGTAATAAAGGCATAAGAAAGTTTAAAATTTGGGAATCCACTGTCAAACTTCTTGCCTACTTTAATAAGACCTGAACTCCAATTAGAATCTAGAAAACCAAATTATTTTATTGCATTATGTAAACAAATTGATAAAAAAAAAAGGAAAATACAGTGACAAAACTAATGCTGAATCCAGGTTCAGAAAAAAAAAACTGGTGCGTTTACTAAAAAATAATAATAATAATAATAATAATAATACTGACTGTGTTCTTTCACATAAAGTCTGTAAACAATGGATGGACAGACTCCTGCACTCTGGAGTCTGTCAGGAGTAAATTTGACAGTTTTGGTTGCTTTATCTACAACTCTGATCTTTAACCTCTGACTCAGCAGTGTGTCCCCACCACAGAATAAGAAGCCGAAGTGGAGGGTTCCCTTCTGATAGTACTGAACAGTGACAGCTCCAGCTCGGTGGTGGTGCACTCGTTGTCCATGTCCCCAGCGGCAGGAAAGCGTGGCGGGCCGCACTCATCGCAGCAGCAGCAACAGCAGTCCAGGAAGGCTCTGGTAAACGGCTGACACAGGCAAAACAGCAGCACTGGCGTCACTGCAGACTTGCAGAAAAGCAGCAGCTGGCTGACAAGATGCAGGATGTCCAGCGTTCTCCTGGGAACGCTGGCAGCCATGTACATGCTGACAATGTTGCATATGTTCTCCGGTATGATGCAGAAACCATAGAGGATGGCCAATGCCACTACGGCACAGTTCATCTGGCTCTCCAGCTGGATCTGTTTCTTACTCCCCCGTACGCAGGCCCGCTCGGCATGACGGATCTTGCGGGCGGTGACCAGTGAGCTGCAGATGGTGAACAGGGTCGGCAGACAGAAGTAGCAGCCAAAGTACCACCAGAGGCGCGCCCCATCGTAGGTCAGACCTAGAACATACAATGTGTCCGGTAGTTTGGTGGCTATCCGAACCACACAGCGCTCACAGGGTGTCACATCAGGCGGGTCGTCGTCCTCAGTCACCAGCTGGCGGAGCAGCAGCTCGGGCAAAGCCAGAAGCAAAGCCCCCACCCAGATGACAGCCAGCTTGGCTGTGGTGGAAGCCCAATTCTCAATCATCTCATAATACATCTTCACATTGGTGGCTGCTCGAAAACGATCGATGCACAGAGCGCACAGTGTGAAGGTTGTGACCCCGAGAGATGCTACCTGTCAGGACAAATGAGGAACGGGACTTAAAAAAGAAACAAAATTCATAAACATTACAGATTATAAACAACATAATCTTATCTTTAGTGTAGATGCCTTGGACAAGGCTGAGTTGGATGAAGACACATTTTCTCTTTTTTCTTTTATTTTTTTTTCCCAAGAAGTTAAACAATACAGTATGTAAGAATATCTGATATATAGTGGAAAGATGGCCATGACGTGACTTCAAATGCCAAGCACAGTTGTGATTGGATGGTGGCTGTCAGTGCCCAAAATTCCTCCAGACAAACATGTTTTCATCAGTGAGTGAATCCAGTGGCCTCAGGTGCAGCAGTGACTGGACTACAGGTAACTACTTCAACATTGTGTACACGTGTACTGCTTCTTCTATGGTGATTTTAAGGTGTTATTTATCCCTAACAGTGCTCCAGCAGCCAGTCAAACAAAGCTGGAGCTCCAGTTTAAAGCTCAGAGGGTTCTCACTTCACACAGAGTTGTTTGTCTGTTCAGTCAGCTTGATTTCCCAAGAATTTTCAGTGTGACATCTGAAGCTTGTCTGTGGTAATACAGACTAGTTTCTTTCCGACAGGTCCCGGTAGCTTTTGTTTGTCTCAGACCAGCAGCTATGGGTTGGATGGGTTGTACTGAAAAGTCTTGGATGGGTTGTACTGAAAACATGAATTTCCCTGCAAGGGATTAATAAAGTATTTCTGATTCTGATTCTGATTCTGATGTTCTGCCTGGTGTGATCTGGAAAAAATAGGTCTGGAGACATTTTGTTTTTACGTTGAAATCCGCGTCTATAAAATGTAAAGAGACATTTCTATGCGGCTCTGTGGTGCGGCTGGACCACTAGACCAAGTCTAAACAATAAAATCTGGAAAATGAAACGAAGCGTGTGAACTATATTTAGACCTAATCTCCTCAGATCTAAGCTCATCCTATTCACACTGCTGCAAACACTGATTAGAAAGGGGTCATCTTTTGATGGTAGTCTGGAAGATTCTTCATTAATCCCAGTCCTTGGTCTGATGGGGCAGCAGATTGTAACACCCTGAGCTTTACTTTCAGCCTGATGTGACACTAATCAGATTAAAAAGCCTTCACTTCATTCTGTTACATTAAACCTGATTTAAAGCCATTGTCTACCTACTTCTCTTCTAATGTTCCCTGCCCACATTTCAGTGTGAACGACGAGATTAACTCAGTGTCCCGCTACACAGTAAATCTAGTAAGATTTTTTTCGTGTCTGTACTGGATTATGATGATGTTATCTTTGCTTTTCTAAAAGACATTGGAGACATTAAAAAAGTGCTGGAACGTTTGGTTTTGCACTGATTTGGGAAAAAATGTATTCACTAAATTAAGCAACTTCAAGTTTTATGATGGACTCTTCTGCCCTCCTCAAACATGTGATTCCCATGAAGATGAAGTTTTTCTTTGTTTTTTTTTTGTTGTTTTAGACGTCTAACATGTAACTTACGGTGCTTGGATATCTACTCGTATTTATCATGTTCGGTGTATGTGACTTGTAATATTTATTACTGCTGACCTGAGCTGCTGCCTTCCTCGACTGTTGGAAAAAAAAGCTTAAAATCTCCATATTATTAAATTCCTGGTTAGATAAGTTCATGTTTAATGACTTATGTGAGGGGAAAACATTGATCTCAGGGATCATCAGGGACATATTCGAGTGGAGTACTTTTACTTGTAAGTTTTTACTATAACGAGCAGGAATCTATCGTTTTATCTGTTTTAACTTTACAACACATTGAGGGACAAATAGGAACCTTGGGGAAAAAGACTTCTTCATCTCTTTATATTTTTGGACTTGAAAGCCACAGCTAGAGCAGCTTATCAAGAAATATTACTTTAGGAGCAAGACAAGCCCTCTTCCAAAAAAGCTGGGATGTAAAATGTTAATAAAACAGACTGGCCACATTTACATGAGAGTTTTAATTTCCCTTTAATTCAGAATAAAAGTTAAATACTCTTTAAAAAGATTAAAAATGACGTAAATGTAAACACCTAATTCCAAATGAAAATGACCATTCTGAACTAAAGTAAGTGGCTGGCTCATTCTGATTTTAAATCTGAATTTAATAATGCCTCGATCATGTATACGTTCATTCTGCTTTAAATTAATTTAGCTCCCTCTTCACACGCTCCTTCCCTTGTCCTGTCGCCATGATGCAAGTACTACATACCCAGAGCCCTCGATATACTCAGTTGCGACACTTCCATTGACTCCCGTGTAGAAAACATGGCGGCGCACTTCCGGGTTACTGAAGACGTTCAATAGTTCCAAACACCGGATCAGACTGCGTTCATCGCCAATGCGTCTCATTCGTTTTCAGAGGGAAGTCGATGCAACATCAGTCTTATAAGTCACGAAAATACACGTACGTTCTGTAGGACGTCCTGCAATAAAATAATTATGTCTGTTCAATAAGTTTTGGTTTAAATGTATTTTTCCTTTGTATGTTATAGATATTGTTCTTTTACCCCATGGCCTCCCAGCTTTCTTGTTTAGTTCGAATGAGTGTGGTCACGGTCTTCTATTATTTATTTCAGTGTACTGATCAAGCGCATTGTTATTTATAGACTCATAGAGTTTGATGTTCGGTGTGACTTTGGTTAGTGGATATGTATTATCACCTTGTTCTCATATTGCTGGTTGTGTTTAGATGCTCAGAGACGACATTTCAGGGTCCTGTGTTGTATTTTAAGGTGAACAGTTTTTCATGTACTTTGGATTTTAAGTAGCAGGGAAAGCTCGGGCGTTTGTAATGCTTTTCATGAATTCTCTATTAGGCTTTGGTTACTGATTCTTAATTATTATCAACACGTATTAACACACATGAGACCATTTTAAAGATGACGGTTTTTTACATGACACAGAAGTCAGAGGTGTTGCTGTAGCATGTCTATTTTATTTTCTTTTTTTTTTAATGATGATCTTCAAATCTTTTCGCCTGTTAGCTATCTAATGTGTGGCTGACCAGATGGTAAGCATAATGTTTACTGTTTACCCCTTTAGCTGGAATTGTTCATTTAAATGTTTTTTGTTTAGTGGAAAAAATTAAAATCGATTCTTTGTTGTTTTAAGAGTATTATCCAATCTGTTATAACTTTGTTTTTATAATTATTTTAAAGATTTGTGTCATTTCCCACAATTTGTATTATTGTTAGTACTGTCATGAGTTGTAAACATTTATCTTGGTGAACTTCAAATCTGCTACATTACTTATAACCTCGTCAAGGCCTCTGATTACAATATTTGTTCAGCTTTATCAAACCAGAATGTGGTTTACAGTATGAATGATCATCAGGTAGGTGATAAACCCTGTGCAAGACGGCCTTTTCCTCCTCCTTGGTGCTGGACGATGCTGGAAGATGGTTGGAACGGCATCAGGTCTCAGCTTTAGTCCACCTCTCCATGTGCAACTGAACCGGTTTTCATTAAATTGTTCCTGTTAAGAGGCTTTTTGATTTGATATGAATCACTTGGAACTGTTAACAAGTAATTGTTCTGTCACCTCTGTAGACATAACGTACCCTACACAGTTTCTTATTGCTGCTTATTCATGCAGCTATATTAAAATTCTTCCTGCCGACCGTTACAAGCCATCTCTACCTCTGTTCTGGGTTCCTCGGGAATCCACACATGGGAAGCCTCTCAGACCATGTTTGACTGTTTTCTTGTCTGTAACATGTTATATAAAACCATTACATTTGAAAATCACAGAGTCTTTTCTCCATTAATTTTTTTAAACTGTTTAAATATTTATTAAAACTCCCCGTTTGTTTTCCATGTTCCATGCACCACTAACTGACTGGGGGCAGCAGTGGCTCAGAGCGTCTCGTCCAATAACCATTCCCACTCCCCCAGTCATCTGTTGTTGTGTCCTTGGGCAAGACGCTTCACCCACGTGATTACCAGCGAGGCCGTAGGCATGGATTGGCTGCCACGTTTCTGTCAGTCTGCCCCAGGGCAGCTGTAGCTACACAAGTAGCTTACCATCACCATGGGCGAGGGAGACAGCAGACAGCGTGTCGTCTCATCAAACCCGACTCACAGAGAGGAGAAACCGGATCAGCTTCCAAGATGGCATCTTATGTTTCTGAATGCCAACCTGCACCGAGGACATTGATGCTGCTTTGAGTTTGGTTCTCGTTCTGTTTTGTGGATTTTTTTTTGCTGTTTTTTGTTGATTTGTGCAATATAAGATTTTTGTTGAAATATTAAACAAAAGTAGTGGTTTTGTATTAGAATAAATGCACAAAAAAGGGCAAATATAAGGGTTCTTGTAAAAATGCTGAACACAAAAAGGTTTTCAAAACACAATTCATTCATTTTTGAGAAGTTAAAGTAAATTATGCGGCTAAAAAAGATGATCCGAAACCGACCCCCAGATCTAAAGCAGAATTGAATAAAGGCGATTAAATGTGTTGTCCATGTAAACCTTAATTTGGAATTACTATTTCCATGTAAACGCCAGGGAGAATACTTTAGTTCAGAATTATTTATGAATAATTATTTATGGATTTTAAAATATCATGTAACCACAGCCAGGCCTGTCATGATAACAAATTTTGCTGGGCGATAAATTTTCTCTGAAATTATCGCAATAAACAATAATATTGCGCAAAGCGATATGGTTTTCATGCACCAATGAAAACCATCAACAGTAAATATTATAGTAAACCCTGTAATACTGAAAAGGTTCCAGGATCTTTCAGATGCAGTCAGATTATGTCTAAAGTGGAACTGAAGGATCTCACATGCAGCCTCATCAATGATTATAGGCTCCTGTGTGACTAACAAGTACCCAAAGTTATTATTTATAGATTATAAAACATTGTCCATTTTTACTGTTAAAAGTAATTCCCAGGGTCAGTGTGATGGTAGGCCTGTTGCGATAACAAATTTTTCTGTGCGATAAATTTTCTCAGAAATTATTGCGATAAGCGATATTGCGCAAAGCTGTCATGTGTTGGCATTTTCAGACCATTTCAACTCATATGACACTGCCTCAATAATAAAAGTACGCCCTTTCAAAGATCAATAAATTGTAATTTCTAAAGAACATTTTACACTGGAACTGGAAGAAATTTAAAATTTAGCGTCTGCTAAATGACTGTAGAATAATAACAAAAAAAACAATAAATAGAACAGACTCTCAGTCTCATTTACAATGAATGAAAAGCAAACACAACCAAAAACAATAGCTGCTCTATCAGGTCTGTTTTAATGCAGTGCTGCCCAAGGACCCCAAGATCACCAGCATCCAGTTCTGACCTTTAATCTTTACATCTGCGCTTCATTTTATGCCAACTGGTGTTATTGAGGTGTTCCCAGTTAACCTAATTAGTTGTCAGATACTTTGTTCCAGTTATTGTAGATTCAGTAAGAGAACTGACAACATAGTTTGCAATGAAAGAAACTCAAAGACCAAAATCTTTTAGTCTTTTCTCACTGGGGCGATGAGTTACACCCCTTTGAAAGTTTGAATGCAACAACCTTGCTGACTTGAGATTCTAACTAATTATCAGTCTGCTGCAGAATCGACCCCAGAATCTGAACCAGACCCCCCCCCGACTCACCTCCAGGTAGGGTATGATCCTGCAGGAAAACTCTCCCAACAACCAGTTCTTGGTGAGCTCGTGAAACACCACCAGCGGCAGACAGAAGAAGATGATCACGAAATCCCATAACGCAAGGTTGGCTAGCAGCGAGTTGGAAATGCTCCTCATGTAGTAGTTGTGACACACGATGCACATGACCGACACGTTCCCGATGATACCCACACTGAAGATGACCGCGGCGATGATCATGACCGCGTACGCACCGTAGGACTCCGCGGTGACCGGGTAAAACGGGTTCTTCGGCTGCCTGCGTCTGGTCAGGGTGTCCACGGGCATGGAAGGCGTGCTGCCAGGAAGGTCCGGCAGAGAGTACTCGTCCTCATAGTCGCTGGCGTTGAATTCAGCGGAGGGTCCAGACTGCTGCTCCTGAGCCATGGCCGCTGGCAGAGTCTTCCACGCGCCCTGCAGCGGCTCGCTTCGCCTCAACCTGCCCGACCTGGGATCCCGCTCGTGCGGCCGTTTGTATTTGCGCGTGCGGCGTTTGAAGGCGTGTCCATGTGGGGCTTGTTGGAGCACTTTTCCGTTTCTACATCCACTTTTTCTCGGCTTATCAGCCTTATTGCCGTCCGTGTGTTGGATGAGCGCGGTTCCATTTGGCGTGTTCTTCATATGTTGCTCGGATGATGTGTGTGCAGCATCCTGGCACGAGGCCTGCGCATTGGCACCGCGCATTTTTCGGCTGTCCTCCCAGCTGACTGTGCGCCATCGCCGGGTAGGCGCATTCTTGTCTGCGCCGGTGGATTCATGAAGAGGACTGAAAGTTGTCTTTGTCTTATGCCAGTGAAGTTGGCTTGCGACGACCTCACTGCACAGCCACACACACAGCAGCCTCAGCAGCACCATGGTTGTCTAAGCCGTGAAGGTAAACGGTGTGATCCAGAATGATCTATCCATCTTTCCTTCGTAATTCAGTCAAAAAGTGCTGAAATCTAGCTTTAAATTTCAGTGGACATGCAAGTTCTGCTTCCGGTTTCAAGGCTTTCCTCGCGTAATGGTTGGGTATCTGTCAGGCTCGGATGTGTCCCAGAGAAGATCCAGTCCGGAAGCATCGCCAGTGAAACTAAAAGTCAAACCAAACTCCTCAAACTAGGCTGAAAACGGCAGAACTTACTTGGATCCGGCACAGCGGGAGTGGATGTGTGCGTGGAAGGTTTTACTTTCGAGCTGTAAAGTTTTCAACAGGCGCTGCCGCCTGGAGACCGAAGAGCGCGAGGAGGCGCAGCCGGAGGAGAGAGCAGGTTCCCTCTGAGGGAGGAGAAGGCCCGAGAGGAGGAAGAGGGGGATGAAGGCGGGGGAGAGGAGGAGGAGGGGGGGGAGTTATTTGCCAAACCTCCTTCCATCCTTATATGTTCAGCTGTTATTTGTGGGAATCTGAACCAAAATGATTCACAGAAACAGATTATCTTTTCTTCAACCACATAAAAACGTTTGTGGAAGGTTTATAAAAAATAATAAAATATTAATAATAATAATAATAATAATAATAGCTTACGGTACTTAGCACAAAACACGACCAATATATTAAAGTGTTGTTTGAACCATCTTACACCTCAGAATAAACTCCAACAGAAAACATGATTGAAATGGGGGCAAGTCATTTATTGTCATTATAGTCATTTTTTAATAATCCTGCAGGAATTTATAGTAATGTTGATTAAGACTTGACACCAGCTTTGTTTGGTCAAATGCTGGTCTTCATGACGAAGTTTTTTCTTTTTTCCCTTTTTCTTCTATTAAAATACAAGCCTCGTTATAAGTCTGCCATCTAGTGGGCATGTTGGGCATTACACTACAAATTTCCTGCAGCTGTAATTTCTGTTGGAAAAACAAGATATTGTACTCGAATCATTTGTAAATTATTCGGATTTAGAAGTGAATGAAAAATAAACGAAGATTTAATGAATTTTTCACAAGCACTAACAAGAATAAGCCCCAATCCAGGATTATATGGTAGATGACTTGTAATTCCAAAAAGTTGGGACTTGTGTGAAATGTAAATAAATCTTAGTGTTTCTGCATCATGTTCACATATGGTTTCTTCTTTGCATGATTTATAGCTCTGAGTAAAACTGAACAGAAATCACTTTTGTACTCTTTTTGTACAAATAAACAGAACATATTAGATTAATCCACACGTATGACGATATGATTAAGTGTCCTGTGCAGGAGGATGAACACCAACACAAAACATTGCAGTTGTTAGGATTCAACAGGAGATCAGGTTTTGGTTTGAGTTGTTTTTTGTTGAGTTTAGAGTAAAGATCTGAGAGGGGTAGACCAAGTTAATGCTCACACATACCGACACTCAGACACTTCTTTTAAGTCAAGTTTGACTAGAACAAGTGCTGTTCACTTGTGGGCCAAATCATTAGGACCAATCCTGTAGCATCTGATACTCAGAAATGACCATAAACAAATAGTCTTTGCAGAAATCTGGATAAAGTGAAGCTGTGGTCTATTTCTGTCAGCACGGGTGCAGAAACATAAGTATGAGACACTGAAACCGGGTGTATCAGAAACTCTTCAGTCATCCTTTGTTCAGCAAACGTATAATTATGCAACTTTATTCTGAAGAGGACAATACAAACTGTACAAGAAACAGCAAATTAAAACATGAGTCACATCACTGTCTGATAATTATATTTACACGTTTAATTAATATAAAAAACTATAACTGCAGATATGGTAAACAACCTCAGCGGACATGAAACAGATCATTTAAAACAGGATCAGATAAAAAACTGTTCCTGCAGGACTCCAGTGATCTTTGAGCTTTGGATGATCAGGCAGAGTCCGATCAGGTGGCTGAAGGTCTAACGATGGAGGTGTTGCAGATCTGGTAGCAAGTCTGGCCGTTACCTTCTGCTCTGTACGCCATCAGACAAAAGTCCAGCCATGGGCGCCGCCCTGATAAATCATCCCACATTAACACACACACATCAAACGGGGCTGAAGATGTAAAATCACACACACTAGATCAGTGGTTCCCTGTCCCACCCCGGGGACCTCCTTGGGGGGTCATGAACCCCAGGTTGGGAACCACGGCACTAGATGATGTGTTTAATTTGCTCAAAGTGTAAAGTTTTACATCACACTACTTCTGTTTCCTTATCAATGCTGCATCCATCACATTAAATCAGTGCATATTCTTATATTTCCAACCTTTTTATATACAAATCGTGTTGATGTTTAAATGATTAGCTTCATTTTGTTGTTGCATTTAAATTTGTTACAGCCTCTGATTAACAAACATGACAGCTAGCAAAGTAATTGCATTTGGTTGCACCTCCTCATTTAAACCTTTTTTCCTCATTAACTAGTTTAACAATTAAATAACATGAACATAGTGATAAAAAGTCTTGTTTACATTCCTGAAAACAGTCGCTGGTTGCACTGATGGTATTTTTACAGTTTTCAGTCTGAACCACCGACATGTTTGTATCATCTGTAATTATTCTCATGGAATAATAAAAATGTCAAAAGTTAGCTGTAAAAATGTCCCTTCTTATTACGTTTGAGTGTAATTGGAGGTATTGTTGGTAAACAGCAAAATCACAGCTGATAATGCAGATTGATTTTCTAGTATTGCAGAAAAAAGTTTATTTTTTGGGAAATCTGAAGTAATATTTAACATTAAAGTCTATATTTTCACACAGTTCAGAAATCAGCGTCAGAGAAAGGTTGTTGAGTTTTCACCGACGTACCCATGCTGCCCTCTGGTGGACAGAGGGAGTCCATGGTTTGACGGACCCGGTCCTGAGCATCCTGATTGGTCGCTATGTCCTCTGCTGACACATCGAAGAACAACTCCTGTAGAAACCAAATTAAACTGTCTTCATTTTAAAACTTTACTATCTAATAAAACCCAGACCTTGTCTTCAGGTTTGTCGTGTCTGTACTGGGCTGCTGTGATGCACCTTCTGTTACCCTTTTTACTTTTTACTTTCTAATTTAGATAAACTAAGAAAAATTCAAAAATTCAGGTGAAATTTACAAAATGTAAAAAGTTGATGCTACGTTGATATTAAACCCTGAATGTTTGACATTTAGGTAGAATCATGTGATGGGAACACACAACATAAAACGTGCGCTGTCGTGTCTTGGTCTGATGAGGTCTGCATGTGAAGAGGATGATGAAGAGGACTGTTTAGATACAAGCTGTCACTGAACCAGAACAAGTAGTGCTCCATTCTTGGGTCGGACACTTGTTTTTTTAGTAAACAACATGTTGTGTATTCAAAAGTTTGAACGTGAACTTACGTTCATTTGTGAAGGTTATGGTGAATTTTAGGTTTATTCTGACTTCATACAGTTATGCTGAACTCCAGTGCAGGTCGCAGGGGAGCAGCAATTGTACTCTAATGCCCTCTCTCCAACATTTTCAGTCTCAACATGATTTTATAGGCCTTTAAAATAATTTTTCTGAATGCCCTGAAATGGATGGTTTTGGGTTAAGATCTTCTGACTGGTCTAATTCCTAGAGGCTAGCCCAGGAGGCCAGAAGCCAGTTCTGTGAGCAGGTGGTGACCAGTCAGAGGTCACTAACCTGAAATCGTCTTGTTTTTGGGATCTTTCTTCCAGTAGAAAGTCCTTCCAGAGTAGTGGAGAAACAAACATGAAATCAGGATTTTGGTTTTGTGGCATGTTTAATTCCTACATCATGACTTTAGTCGACCACCTCATCATCTGCTTCACCAAGTTCCAAGTGAGTTTAAAGATCTAAATAATGGTGAGAGAAGTGGATATGCCTCTTTTTGAAGCCTGAGAACTGCAGCATAATTAACTTCTCCCTCCTCTCTGTATTTACTCTGTAAACTCTGCTGAGTATGCGTGACATTTAAATCTTAAACTCACAGCATGTTTCCACAGGAAGACGTCCAGTGTGTCAGTGGCATCCTGCAGCTCCATTTTCATCAGCAGGACAAACTGCAGAGGCTTAACACCGATCGCTGCAGACCAGAGTCAAAACATAATGATAATAATAATGGATTAGATTTATAAAGCGCTTTACATAGTGTTTCCATTATTCATCCTCTCCTCACTCATACCTGGTGATGCTAAGCTACGTGTGATGGAAACATGGCTGCCAGTCCGCGCCTACGGCCTCTCCGACCACCACCGAACATTCATCCACATTCATTCACCAGTGATGCCAACACTGGAGGCAAGGAGGGTTAAGTGTCTTGCCCAAGGACACAACGACAGATGACTGAGGGAGTGGGAATCGAACCACCAAACTTCCGGTCATGGGACGACCTGCTCTACCGCCTGAGCCACTGCCGTCCCGTTAAAACATGGTTAACATGAACGGCCATCTGGCATTCATGGGATTTTCCAGTTTCCAGTTCATTCATTGGTCTGACTGGTCCTAGATCCGCCCACTCAAACGTTTGAACACCTCCCTCTTTCGCTGTCGTCCCTGTGCCTGAGTGATTCATTCATTTATATATTCAGCACAGAACTTTCTTTCCTGACCACCGGCCCGTGCGTTAACCTGCAGCCCATTGGTTCTGTTCTTGACTGACACCCGGCTGAGCCAATCAGAAACCCCCTTCGGTTCTGTACAACGGATGCAGCTACCTGCCAGAACCCAGGAAAGAAAACAGAAAGGAGGTGCAGAGAAGCTGCACGATAAAAAAAAAAAAAAACGCTGCCTCATGTCTAAACATGATTGAAATGTTTGCCTCATTAATTGATGATGTCAGTTTTTCCACCAGGGGAATAGCTGGTTAAATGGTTGTGTTCGCTGGTTAGAACAGCAGTTCGTCTTGGCAAGAAGTTCAGATATCTGACACAAACTGAATCTAAAACTTAAATAAAATAATAAATGTGAATAAAATATGGGTTTATAAGATTTATAATTGACATTTTAAACAGAAAAACCAACTTTTTTTGGCATTGGGATTGTAATGAGCCTCATTCACCAACTCTTCCTACAAACAAATTAGTTCTTAAATTATACAAACATTTTACGAAAATTGTGGCATTCCCCAAAATCTTCATACCATGAGTACGAACACTCAGGAATGCTCTCACGAACATCTAAAAGCCGACATGTTCGAACAGAATCAGCACTGTTTTCTGCTCCGTTCATAAAAACATCTTCATAAAAACTACAGTAATGCTTTTGTCAGAGTTTGAAATAACTTTTGGTGAAGTACAAAACATTTTGCTACCAAAGATAAAAACCAATAATGTAGATTCAAACATTATTTTTTCCTTTAAGGCAAAAATTAAACTATTTTTGATCCATATTTTTTCATTCAAGAACAAGTTGAAATCCAGACAGATTTAATTTTGTTGCCGGTCTTCCTCGAACACCAAAAGAATGAACACATGCCAGATCCGCTCCGTCAACCCCAAAAATACCCCTCCATGAAAGTCCAAGTCACCCGTGACTCCCAGATTCACCATGTGATTATTTATGATCGAGTAAAGACTTTAAAATGAGGAAAATCAGGCTTCACTGACCATCCTAAATGTTATTTTTTTATTTATTTGATGATTTTGTCATTCTGTTATTTTTCCTCATCTGTTTCTGCTGTCTCTGTTTGCACATGGCCTGTAAGACATGACTTATTCGGGGCTTTTTTTGGGCGTCTACCTTTGCAAAGTAGGGCCGGCTGGTCTGTCCTTAAAACTTAGGAGAGATTGGTATTCACCAATCTAAGAGGAAAGATACATAAAATGTCGCAGTCTACCAACATGTTCATGAATATGATGGAGGGTTTTCATTAAAAACTTAACAAATTTAAGAAGATACTGGTGAACTAGACTAATTATTCTTAATTAGTTAGTAATTATGAATTGTAATTAGAGCAGTATTTTTTTAATACTTTGGATATCAGCAGGATGTAACACTCCAGCAGCTGGTAGTTGAGAGGTTCATCAACGTCTACTGACATAAAACTGCAGCTTAAACGTCAGATGCCCTTTTAATAGTCTGAGTGCAGGAAAGTGCATCAGGTACAATATTGATCACAGTACAGGTTCATGTCTGTAACACTCGAAAAATGAGACGGCTACCTGGCAGCTTTATTCACAATTAGAAGTACTCTGCATCTTCAAAGTGGTAGATATGTCTTCATCGAATAATACCAAAAACTTTAACTCCACTTTACTGTAGTCTGTTGAATTTTGCAGCAGTTTAGTGTCAGCTGGCTCCTGTTTATCTTCACGTCCAGAGTTAACTTTACCAGTATGAAAACTCATCAAACACCATCTCACCCTCTGCAATGATCTTCTCATCGATTGTCTTGACTCCCTCAGCACTGGGTTCCCTCACTGCCGTTTCAGAGCATCGTTTACACCTGCAAGAGGCACAATAAAGCATGAGTTCAAGAAGCTGCCAGAGCAGCTGTCCTTACACCAAGTGTGTCTGACATTTGTGGGAACTGAACTGTGACACAGCCTCATCTGGTGGAATTAGAGTTGTTACCTAATGTTGTACCAGCTGATCAACACTGGCTTCAAATCTCTTTTTATCAATTTACACTCACTGGTCACTTCATCATGTAGCTTATAGGAGCAAGTCAATGCAATCCTGTAAACTCGGTCAAGACGACCTGCTGAAGGTCAAACTGAGCATCAGAATGAGGAAGAAAGGGAGTTTAAGTGACTTTGAACGTGGCATGGTGGTTAGTCTGAGTATTTACTGGGATTTTCACACACAACCATCTCCAGGGTTTCCAGAGATGGTCTAAAGAAGAGAAAATATCCAGAGCAGCAGTTGTCTGGACCAGCATGTCTGGTTGATGTCAGAGGTCAGAGGAGAATGGACAGACTGGTTGGAGATGACAGAAAGACAACAGGAAGTCCAATCAGCTCTGGCTCCAGCCAAAGTCTGCAGAACATCATCTCTGAACACACAACACGTCCAGCCTGGCAGCAGATGGACTACAGCAGCAGAAGACACACCGGGTGCCTCCTGCCAGCTAAGAACAGGAAACTGAGGCTACAGTTCACACACACTCACCAACACTGGACAATAGAAGATGGAGAAATGTTGCTGGTCTGATGAGTCTCCATTTCAGCTCCACATTCAGATGGTAGGGTGAGAATTTGGTGGAAACCACATGAAAGCATTTAATGTGGGAGGCAGTGGTTCTCAAATTTTGGCATCATGTACAACCTTAGAAAGTGCCAGGCTCTCTAAGTACCACCTTCATGACTAACATTGAAACACAATAGAAGATACCATCATCCATTTCTACCAGAGTTCAGACACAAGTAGGTTAGTTCCAAATAAACATATTATGGGGTGGGGTAGGGTGGGGGGGAGACTACAAGGCATGGCAGGAGTTCAGCAGTCTGACAGCTTCTTCCCCGAAGACTCCCCCCCACCCTACCCCACCCTTCCCCACCTCTGAACATCAGCCCAAACCCTGCTGCCCTGCCCCCACCCCCCCCATCCCCACCTCAACTGAATCCACCCCCCCACTCCGACAAACAGACCTGCACTGCAAACACTTTACCCCCCCCAGGGGAGTTCCTGTCCACATGTTTACATGTTTACCTGCTGTCCATACAAGTGCAATATCACCAATATTAATATCAGAAGTGCTATACTTTGGACTATCACTACCTCATGCACATACATACTTGCACATATTTATCTAGGCTGCACATGCAAACTGGGCTCTTTAGTGTTTACTGTTATTTTTATTTAAAATTTTGCTGTTTATATTCTATTGTATTTAGCTTATATTCTATTTATATTTAGCCTATATTTCTATTTTTTGTTTTTCATGTCTTATTTTATTTCACTTATTGCCCTCCTTCTTATGGCTCAAACCGGGACCTCAGCTCTAATTTCGTACCATAAACATGTAAATGTGAGCTGGTATGACAATAAAGTTCCTTGAATCCTTGAATCCTGTTTATTGTTGAATGGTGGCAGTGATCACTGTAAAAGGGGTTTACTGCCAGAACTGACATTTGAAAAACTCAAAGGTAACTCCGCAGCAAAGTCCTTATAAACGCAAAGGACGGAGACTTTTTTGGTTGTTTGAATACTTTTGTTTTGGCCTTTATTTACTGCATGAAAGTTACAGACATGAAAAAAATGGACCACAGCCATGTTTGGCATCCCTTTTTTCAGCAACTTCACCTCTATGATCTGATAATTCTCTTTTCACCTTTCAACCTATTTTATTAACATAAGGACCCAAAAATGGATCCTATCCCAGTTTTAGACGTTCATAAACATTTGTGGAAACGTCACGTGATCTGATCATACCAGCGCGATCACAGATCCACGCACAATAGCTATGTTTACATGGAGCACTTTCAATCCACACATACACACACATGTAAACATGTCAGCTGATTCGACTGGCCTCGGTTGGAAAGAATGTTTGATCCAATCAAGAAGGGTGGTTTAAACCTTTTCACGATCAAATCAGCAGGAAAACAAAGTTTACAGTCTTTCTAATCATGTAAACATGTCAGCAGGAATCTCTGATCAGACTCATTTCAACTGGGTAGATTAAATATTTGTCCATGTAAAGGTACTGTCTCTGATAATCTGCAAATTGGATGATATTGGAAAAGCCTTTAATATACCACTAGAGGGAGTATTGCTGTTAGTACATGTACCACAGAGAACTATAGAGAATGTGCACCAACATCATGAACACACAGAATTGTGAGAGAATTTGCCAATCAGGAGAGGTGGTAGCCTACACTTGAGAATACATGTATAAAGACTTACTGGCTAAAGACGCAATAAATAATGTGATTTTGGAATGAAAATATCAGAACAATAATTGTTTAATTAACCAAAATTTCCAGTATGATGGTGTAGTTGTAACTGACTCGCATGTTTTAACATGAACTTCATTAAATGTTGAGCAGATTGTAAGGAGCTATGCTAGTAATCGTGTTTCTGCATCACAAAGACTCTCCTCTTGTGAGCTGACCGCGGTAAGGACGTTTCTTTTCAGCGTGTTTTACACATGTTTATAACACAGTTTACTAGTGAGAAACTGAAAGTGTAGAATCAGGGTAAGTAGTAACCAGAAGACCCCCAAATGGCAGAGAGCATTGCAGTGACATCACTTCTGCATTCTCTATGTGGGGGATATTTTCTTGGCACACTTTTAGTTCCCTTACCACCAACATGGAGCAAACTCTCTAAGGAATGTTTCCAACACCTTGTTGAATCTATGCAACCAAACATGTAGGAAGTTCTGATGGAAAAAGGGGGTCCAGCCTGGTGGGTGAGTGTACTTGTCAACTGAAAAAGGATATATTACATATATATATATATAACTAAATGCCATCAGGCATCATTGCTGCATTAGGAAGTGCATCTCACCGGTGACAACATAACATTTCAGGTTGATGTCAAATCGCACCTCCATGATTATTTGGACCAAAGGTTTTACGGCAAAAATCTTCTACAACAAAACCAAAACAACCCTAGCAGAGATACCTTCTTGTCTAGCAGCCACATTTCTTCTAACAGTACTTTATCAGGGTGTGTTAAGCTTATCTCTGACCCGAAGTATCTCCTTCTGCCTCTGAACAGGAAAGGTGCCGATAGGTCGAGTAGATTCAGGTGACCTGATGTCGTCACAGGAACAATGTTCTGGAATTCTGCTGTTAGCTGGCACGTTTCCTCCAAAGAAGTCCCTGTAGTGCATCAAGACCCCCAAAATTAATAGACAAGAAAACTGAACAAGGAGAGAAGAGAATTATTAAAGCTAGGTCAGACTGGTACCCATGAGGAAGATAAGTTCCTTAGTTTTTCCCTCTGACATGAGCTGGGAGGAGAGGTGGATTCTCAGTGCTCGTGGCGGGGATCCCGGGGAGTCTCTGGGAAGGTCAGTGTGTCCAGAGAGGGCCCACGGTGGAGGGCTGTAAGCTTCAGAGTGCTTAGATGCTTCAGAGAATATACCAGCCACCAGTTCATCATCTGGGATGTCCTGACTGAAACCAGCATATGTTTAGTTTTTTTAATCACATGTGGTGAACTATAAGCCCTATTCCAAAAAAAGTTGTAAAAACAAAATGATTGAAAAATCTCATCAACCCACATTTTTATTCCCAGAAGAACATAAACAACATATCAGATTAGAAACTGACACACTTTTACCATTACATTGCAATTATTGGCTCATGTTGAATTTGATGGTATTAACACATCTCTAAAAGCTGGAACAGGGTGATGTTTACCACTGGGTGGCATCCCCTCTTCGTGTAACAACTGTCTGTAAACGTGAAGTGAGGAGTTGCTGGAGTTTTAGGAATGTTGTCCCATTCTTGTCTGAAGCAGGATTCTAGCTGCTCTACAGTCCTGGACTTGGCTGCTGGATTTTTGGTTTCATGAGATAGCAGGCAGGTCAAACTCCTCTCCTGCAAAGCCATGTTGTAGGAGATAGATACATATATATATATATATATATATATATATATATATATATGTATCTATCTATATATATGTATATATATATATATATATATTGTTTACAAATTAATCAATCGTGATTAATCACCATTATCGACTGAAATATGCCAGTTTTTACTGTATTGTATCAACAGAAAGAGCCAACGCTTACTTGGGTTTTTCTTTTCTTTTTTTTTTTTTTTTTAAATTTGATCACTTTAGTTGTAAGAATCAATTCAATATTACATAAAGACCCTGTGATGGACTGGTGGCCTGTCCAGGGTGTACCCTGCCCCACTCACCTGCTAAATACTGGGTTAGGCTCCAGCTTCCCTACGACCCTTAATGGACGAAGCGGTATAGATAATAGATGGATGGATGACATCAAGATCTTAAAATATATATCTCTTTTCCTGGTCAGTGCCCCTGCCTTGTCCCCATCAAACTTTTCTAGACCTACCCTTGCATAGCTGAAGTATAAATCTTTTCTACCACTTGTCTACAACTTTATTTACAGAGGAGAGCTCCCTGATTGGTATCAGAAGCTGTTCATAATGTCTCTCACTGTGTTCATGGCCCCTAAATAATCAGATCTGTGTCTCCAATGATTTAGAGAAGGCATCGTCTTGCTTCTTGTGCTGTTAATCTGAACCTGATCTGTTCTCAAATGTCAGTGTTCTGGTCGTCTCTGTCTGCCCAGCGCACCATGCCAGCCTCCTCCTCTCCCCCCTCCCTCTCCTGTTGTGAATCATGACGGCTGTTGGTGATCAGCTCTCTTGCTCTATTTGTTTATGGTTCAGCTGAGAAGAAGGAAACTAGCGCTTCATGGTTCACACTGGCACATATTTAGAGTATTATCAAGTACTGTTTTGGACACATAGCAAGAGTAAGCTAAATTAACAAGCCTTCTGTCAATCAGACCCACAACACTGTCACATGAAGCTGAAGAATGAAAACTGTAGATATCGTTTGCTGTTTTTCAGTGTTCAATGAGGTTTGCTGATCACAGCCATACACACATCAATGAAGATAGATCAGATTCATGTCTGGTGAGAGTGAAACAGCAGAAGAAGCGAAGAGACGTCTTCTCTAGATCATTGTTCCTGTGCAGATGTTGGAGACACAGGTCTGATCATTTATGAGCCATGGCTGTGGTAAAAGAAATTATGAACAGGCTCTAAAATACAAATCAGAGCAGAACCTTCACTAACACAGCAGCTGACGGGCGGCAGAAAGGGTTTATCCTTCAGATATACAGGGCCGGGTCTAGAAAAGTTTTGGCGAGGGGCCAGGCAGGTGCACTGTCTGGGAAAAGGTTTGCACAAAAATGAGATTTTTTTTTAAAAATGAATTTTTTTATTTAACTGATTATTACAAGTAAAGTGATCATCTAATGTAAAATGCAAAGAAAAACCCAAGTAAGCTTTGGCTCTTTCTTTAATACAATAAAATGGGCATATTTCAGTCCTACTCGCGAATGGTGATTAATCACAAATAAACCGTTAGCAAACTGTGATAAATCTGATTAAAAATTTGAACCATTTGACAGACCTAGTAAAATATGCAATCAGCAGCTGAATAATGAATTTACACAAAGCAAACCATATAGCTGTATTAAGGTAACATTTCTCTATTTTTTCTCTATTATGTCGGATGGGTTGAGTCTCTGGTGTACACCTGCTGTTGGTGTGTAGATGGAAAAATTCTGCCCTTGCGCCAGGCTCTGGATAAACAGCTTACGCCTGCTGTTCCAGCGTGCATAAAGGAGATGAAGTGTTATTGGGATAAACTTTTTGCCAAAGCGTGAAGGCCTACTCTGGCCTGGAGGGAGCAAGCAGAGAAAGATGCTGTGACCTTGTCAGACAGCCTGTCTGGCCTGGGTTTCAGCGCCAATCACGCCAAGAACGTGTTGGTTCCTACTCAGAAATTAAGAGTATTTGGGCCTCCAAATAAACTCGGGCCATGTTCGGTAGAAGAGCCGTGAACAGCATCTGGCTGCTGAGGCTCCGTCTTGCTCATATTAATAAACTGGGAGTTATTAACAGTGTTCCCAGCTCTGAAGCATTTTTTTACCGAGCCTGAGTAGTTGTCATGTGTTGATCAGGATGGACAACACAACGGCACCGGCTTATATAATTCCCTCAGAGTGGCACTTGCTCTGTGACTCTCCACAGGCTGACCCACCGCCTGACAATGTGAAGCAGAGAGATTCGATCATCGCATGAAAACACGCAGTGCCTCCTTTTCTCTTCAGTGAGAAACGAAGACGCATCGCTGGGGGTGGATGCCCTGGCGCATCTGTGGCCAAACGGTAAGCGTTCCCCCCGCTCAGCCTGATAGTGTCGGTGCTGAGCAGAGTGAGGGAATAATGCTCTGCCTTTCGAGGCCATGGAGTGCTTCGATTTAAAAGAACTGTCTCTTTAATCTATTCTTTTGCTGCCGCCATGGCTGCATAGCTGGAAGCATCAGTTCCATCGATTATCATGGGTAACATGAGGTCTATGGGAAACACTCTGGACAAACTTTGTGCACTCAGAGGGAATGCTGGGAGTGCAGTGTGATATGTTTCACTAAGACATGGCCGCACGCAGACATCCTGGACCAGTGTTTAATCGTACTCTACTTCAGGTAGGTAGGTAGGTCGATAGATAGATACTTTTATCTAGCAGCACACATTGGTACAAAAGACTCATAAACAAAAATATGCAGCAAAACATACAAATACAAACATACAGATCTATATAATATACTATACCTATAACCTATATTTATAATAAATAAAATATACAAATCTGTGTGCAAAACAAATCAACAGAGCAAGAGAGAATTGGTAAGAGGAATAGGCTACAGAAGTACAGTGCCTTGCAAAAGTATTCACCCCCTTGGCCTTTTACCGAATTTGTTACATTGCAACCTCTAATTTGAATATTTTTTACAAATCAGAATTTTATTTGATGGATCTGCACAAAATAGTCCAAGTTTTGAAGTGAAATGAGAAATATAAATACAAAAAAAGACATTTCAAAAATAAAAAACTGAAAATTGCCATGTGCATATGTATTCACCCCCCCAATGTCAGCACTTTGTAGAGCCACCTTTTGCGGCGATCACAGCTGCAAGTCGTTTTTGATAAGTCTCTACGAGTTTACCACATCTTGCCACTGGGATTTTTGCCCATTCTTCAAGGAAAACTCCTCCAGCTCCTTCAGGTTTGATGGTTTGCGCTTATGAACAGCAATCTTTAAGTCTGACCACAGATTCTCAATTGGATTGAGGTCTGGACTTTGACTAGGCCATTCCAACACATTTACATTTTTCTCCTTAAGCCACTCAAGTGTTGCTTTAGCAGTATGCTTGGGGTCATTGTCCTGCTGGAAGGTGAATCTCCGTCCTAGTCTCAGATCACTGACAGATTGATAGAGGTTTTGCTCAAGAATACTTCTGTATTTAGCACCATCCATCTTTCCCTCGACTCGGACCAGTTTCCCAGTGCCTGCTGCTGAAAAACCTCCCCACAGCATGATGCTGCCACCACCATGTTTCACTGTGGGGATGGTGTTCTTGGGGTGATGGGATGTGTTGGGTGTGTGCCAGATATACTGTTTCCTTGATGGCCAAAAAACTCAATTTTAGTCTCATCTGACCAGAGCACCTTTCTCCAAACATTTTGACAATCTCCCACGTGCCTTTGTGCAAAGTCAAGACGTGCCTTCTTATTTTTAGCAGAAAGTAATGGCTTTCTTCTGGCCACCCTTCATAAAGCCCAGCTCTGTGGAGTGTACGGCTGATTGTGGTCCTATGGACAGTTACTCCAGCCTCTGCTGTGGAACTCTGCAGCTCCTCCAGGGTTACCTTCGGTCTCTGGGCTGCCTCTCTGATTAATGCTCTCCTTGCCCGGTCTGTCAGTTTTGGTGGGCGGCCCTCTCTTGGCAGGTTTGTTGTGGTGCCATGTTCTTTCCATTTGATGATGATGGATTTTATGGTGCTCCTGGGGATCATCAAAGATTTAGATATTTTTTTATAACCTAACCCAGACTTGTACTTCTCAACAACTTTGTCTTTGACTTGTTTGGAGAGTTCTTTGGTCTTCATAGTGGTGTTTGGTTAGCGGCGCCCCTTCATTAGATGTTGCAGCCTCTGAGACCTTTCAGAAGAGGTGTATATATACCGATAGATCATGTGACACTTAGATTGGACACAGGTGAACTTTGTTTCACTCATAGTGTGACTTCTGAAGGTAATTGGTTGGACCAGAGCATTTTAGGGCCTTCATAACAAAGGGGGTGAATACATATGCACATGGCAATTTTCAGTTTTTTATTTTTGAAATGTCTTTTTTGTATTTATATTTCTCATTTCACTTCAAAACTTGGACTATTTTGTGCAGATCCATCAAATAAAATTCTGATTTGTTAAAAATATTCAAATTAGAGGTTGCAATGTAACAAATTCGGTAAACGGCCAAGGGGGTGAATACTTTTGCAAGGCACTGTAGATGGACAGGAGGAGGAATACAGGGAACTGGTGAACAACTTTGTGGACTGGAACAGCAGGAACTGTCTCCTACTGAATGTGAACAATACAAACGGGATGGTTATTGACTCCAGGAGGAGGAAACCTGCACACCAGCCCATCAGGATCCTGGGTGAGGAGGTGGAGGTTGTGGATAAAAACTTGGGTGTGCTCTTGGAAAGCAGACTGGACTGGAGGATCAACACAGATGCTGTGTACAGGAAGGGGACGAGCAGGCTCTATTTCCTGAGGAAGCTCAGATCCTTTAATATGTGCAGCAAACTGCTGGAGATGTTCTTCTAGTCTGTGGTGGCTAGCGCCATCATGTATGCTGTGGTGTGCTGGGGGAGCAGCATCAGCTCCAGGGATGCCAGCAGGATCAATAAACTGATCCATAAGGCTGAAAAAATCATTGGACACAACCTGAAGACACTGGAGACAGTAAGAGACAGAAGGTTGCTAAACAAACTGGTCTCCATCATGTACAGTTCCTCACATCCACTAAACTGCATACTGGAGGGACAGTGGAGCCCTTTCTCAAACAAACTGCTGCAGCTCCGATGTCATAAAGAGAGCTTCAGAAAATCCTTCTTTCCTTTCACAATAACCCTGAACAATAAGTCCTCAATGTGTGAGAGGTGATCATCACTCTTCATTTTACCCAAACATAGTCTGTGTGTATGGCTATTTTATTCAATTGTGTTTTGGGCTTCCTTTGTATACAGTGTGTTTACTGAGTTTATTTTCTATTTTCTCTAAATCTTTACATTTTTCTTCTAAATCTGTTCTTTATTTTAATCTGATGGCTGCTGCTGTAACAGAAAAACTTCTTTCATAGGATTAATAAAGTACTGTCTGTCTTTAACGTCAGCAGAAAGAATTGGTGAGTTCATGCTCTGCCTCTGGACGCCTCACGTCTGTGTTTTTCTCCAGATTTTGAAAAGGGTTTGTTACGTCCTGACCCTGCCTTTGTGCCCAAGATTAGGGAGACTTCTAACAGGTGCCTGTAATTTAAATAGCAGGCTTTTCATCCTCCACTGTTTGCTTCTGAGAGCGATAAACAGTCGAATGTTCTCTGTCCCGTAAGAGCTTTATGAATTATTTGAACCAGACTAAAGGGTTTAGGAAGAGTAACCAGCTCTTTGTGTCCTGGGCTTCCAGTCATAGGGGAGGCCTCTATCCTGCCAGCGGCTGTCACGCTGGGTGGTGGAGGCTATTTGGAAGTCATATAAATGCCAGGGGCTGCAGCCTCTTTATCACTTGCATGCACATCCACAGGAGGTACTTCTGCCTCATGGTCCCTGTTTAAAGGGGTTTCTGTGGAAGATATCTGACGCTGCAAACTGGGCATCTCCGCACACTTTTATCAGGTTTTACCGCCTGGACGTGACTGCACCCTCTCTGGCACACTCCTCAGTGTGGCCCCTTAGCTCCATACCAGCCATTGGGGGTGGGCTTGTGGTGCCGACTTGCTTATGAGTCAAGGAGTTGCGCTTCGGAGCATGCACTTCGGGAGTGGGCTACATCTCCCATAGTTAGATTCTAAACAAGGTTTGAAAGAGAATGTTAGGTTACTGAAGCCCTGCTTCTCTGAAAACTGAGTGAGGTATTTCGCACTAGCGTGTGGAAGAAATACACTTTAGAACGTTGGGCACGGGTCTGCAGGCACTTATAAAGCGGTGTGGCTGCCCCGTACCAGGCACACGATTGGTCTGTTTTGACAGACTTGGTGGTAATAGAGCTTTTGCGATTGGTCACACCAGAGGGAGCTTCCCATAGTGAGATACTTCACTCAATTTTCAGAGAACCAGGATTTACAATAGTGACCTAAAGTTTTCCACTTTGCCTCAGACCATTTTAAATAAGCTTTGGTCCAGAGAAGATGATGTCGTCTCTGGATTCTGTTCACATATGGCTTATTTGCATGATAGAGTTGTAACCTGCATTTTTCGACTGAGTTCACGGGCAGTTCTGGGAGTCTTCCTGAGTCCATGCAGATATTTGCAGAAGAGAATTAATAATAAGCGAGTGTGGGCAGTGAAACAAACATAAATCTGATGCAAACATGTTTGAGGCTGTGATGGAGCTAAATCCTGGACGGTTTGGAAATTCTGGCTGAACGCAATTTTTAGCTATCAAAAAGAGGAGATGTCCGGTAAAAGAGAAGGCCTGGTCTCCCGATACCCCAATATCAGATATATTTACATCAGATTTCACCACCATACTCAATGTACACTCATTCAGCTGATGTTGCATCTCATGTTCATTAGTGTTGATTCTGTTTTGTTTTTTTTTTGCTGCTAACTAGCAACTAAGGTTTAGCTTTATTAATCCCCAAAGGGGAAACTGGGTTGCCATGGAGATTCACATACAAAATAAATAGAAATAAAGCACAAAAACATTCAAGCTAAACAACATGACTGAATAAAACATGCTGAGCTTTACTGTTAATACCATCAAAGGAGGATTAGCTTCATGATGTGACCCTTTATTGCATTAAACTGTACAAAAAGAAGAAAAGTTTAATAGCTAATAACACACAAACCTAACTTATAGGCTGGAATAACTGCCACAGGTTTTATACAACTAGAAACAAACAGAAAATGTCAGACTTACCTTTCACCAACATCCTGTTGACGTCTGCATGCTCAAACTTATTCAGGACCAGCTGTTTGCTTGGGGTCTGTCTCCAGATCCAGAAGGTTTTGTTCCGGTCTTTTTTTCCCTCCATTATGCTACGATCAGCTGTTTCACCGTGGGCCACCCCCAGGAAGAGGGCAGCACTCAAACTAATAGTCGTTTTGACCAAAGCAGGGTGCTGAAATGTCATTGTGATATCAGAGAACATTGGGATTATCGTATATGTCTCCTTTAACAAAATGGTACAATTCTCTTCTCTTCTGCTCCGACATGCAGAGAAATTCCACCACAGCAACGGCAGCAAAGGTCTACATGTGGTATTTGCTCAGATTCTTTTATACCCAATCATGTTACTGGCCTGTTGTCAGTTAACCTAATAAAATGTCCAATGCTCCTGCAGTTGGTTTTGATCTGTACATCTTACTTTTCCAGTCTTTTGCTGCCCGTTCCAGCATTTTAGAGACGTGTTGCTATAATCAAATTCACGAGCTAAGAAACATGGTCAAATATTTCAGCTTCAGCATCTGACACATTTTTAAATTCCTACTGGGAATAAAATATGGGTTGATGAGATTTGCAAATCACTGCATTCTGTTTTTGTTTTACACAGCGTCACACATTCTTTGGAATTGGGGTTGCATAGTCAATAAATGTGAACGTTTACACATTCCACGTTTAGATTAAGACTGTTCGAATGAAAACTGCATGTTAAATTGAATGAATGTTAAACTGATTATCTGGATCCGTGTGTGAGAGCCTACATTGATTTACACTTGCTGCAGAAGAGTTTCAGAGCCTGATAGAGTCTTTGGGGCTCATAAGACCTCAGCTGGGCTCGGACATGGTAAACTTGGACGTGGTCCGGATCACTCTGCTTCAGCTGGGACAGCGTCACCAGCTGCATGTGGTGGTCACAAGTTCTCTCTGTGGAATACAGATTAATATAGATGCTAAATCCCTGCTTATATAAAAACAGAGTTCCAGAAATTCCTTAAGACATGTCAGTGACTACTGGATATATGTGATAGACTGAATTCACTGAGGTTCTGCAGTATTATACAATGCTTCATACCTGAGCGACACTCTACTGGTCCCTCATCTGAAACACAAAGACAACATCCAGGACAGAACATTCAAATTTTCAACAGAGGTTTCCATCAAACAAGCAGAAATATCTAAACTATCTGAACAATGTCAGCTTGTTGGTGTGATTGGTGATCAGAAAAGGTTGATTAGAAAAGAAACAAGGAAAGATAAAGAAGACTGTCTGTGCTCTCAGTAAAAAAAGACTCTTCTAAATATTTTTCCAGGTCTGAGGGTTGGTGACTGTTGAGCAGCACAGCAGTCATCAGGCCGGCACATTTGGTCGGTTTTTTCTTAATGTTGACGAGTTCTTTTAAACTTAGTCTCCAGTCTGAGGAAACCCCTCAGGTCGCATTCAAACTTTGTTATTTTATCCCCACTGACGCGTGTACTTTTAGTAGGCCCGGCTAATGGAAAGAGCTCCCTTTAGCGTCACTTTATCCACCCATCCATCCTTTCATCAGCAAAGGACTAAGTGTGTCTGGACAGTTGTGCTTCTGCTGCTGGCAAGTGAGCTTTTTCATTCCAACAATCACTGCTGGATTGCTTTGATTCTCGTCATTCTTCCCTCAACCTAACTTCTTTGTAGACATGTAATGTAAATATTAACGGTACATTTTCCTTCTTACGGATCTGTGCCCCCATAACATGAGGCTTTAATGGAAATAATGCATACACTGCTTTGGTAAGGCTTCACTGAGGCCCAGCAGTGATGTAGGTTCATTTTCATGTCAGCCAGCATATATGCCGACAGTGAAAAGAAATTATAAATATTCATAATGTTCATCATTTTAGTTCAGCGTTGAACATGCAATCAGTCACTTAGCTATAGTTAAAAATGAGTCTGGACCAAACTGATGGACCGACCAAAGCGGACTCAGATATGCGTCAACATCTAAAAAGTAAGGTAAAAAGGTTAAAAGTTATTAGAAGTAAACCAGGAGCAGCAACTAGGGACAATCAGAGGACTTGAGTCGAATTGCTTGTGACCTGAAGACGTCTTTCATACCAAAAGATTCGGGTGGAGTGGTCCAGACCTCCAACAGCTCTGAGTCGTTCAGCTCAGCAACTTCGTCATCAACCTCTTCTGAAAAGGACTCAATGACTCTACAGACACACGAACACAGAGACGAAAGACACATACTCTTAAGTATGAGTTAGTAAATTTCTCTTCTTAGAAATTCCTTCTTTCTCCCACTATCCACAGGTTGGTCGCTATGAAAACACAAAATAATGTAATAATAAAAAGGAATTAAAATACCAAGGGCAGGCATTTATACAAGCTGCTTGGCAGAGCAATATATACAGAAAAGAGTGAACTAGTGACAACAATTTACCCCACAGAGAAAAACTACTGTTCAATGAAAATGTTGACAATATAAACACTAGCACACAGTGATCCAGTTTTAAGGGCTAAAGAAAAGATATTATTTTGACTCTAAAGGTTTTAATGACCCAGTTTCTGAACAAGGTGGTCAGAGACAGAGAGCGTGACCTGAGGCAAAGTCTAATTAATCAGAGGCTTTCTAATTAGTTCATCTTGATTAATCACATTTTAATCGCATTATATTTGCCTCAAAAAGCCTCAAATTTTTAATTTAAAGGTATGAAGGTGTTTTCATTGACTCACTGAACTCACCTGCAATACAAAGCAACTGAAATATATACATGAGTATTTGTTCCACTCTGCTGTCATTTGATTTAATATTTCTGCTTTAAATCTCTACAATATGTAAAAAAAAAAATAACAAAAAATACAAATTCAAATGTTTTCCTTTCTCATTAAACTGGGTTGGGATTAGTGTTGATAAATGGAGATAATAACAATTATAAATGTGGAAAACTATGAAATAGTTAAGTTATTTGAACTCCATATTCATGTTGAGAACTTTGAACTTTAGAAATGTTTTCGTGTGCACCAGTTTAATCGGCACTAACGTTCCGTGTTGTTTGGACTTCAAACTGTGATTAAATGTGTTCATGTTTTTGTAATGAATCATAATTAACGTGTTAAGCCCCGCCCCTATGTGTGGGATATATCGGTCTCATGCATCTTCAGCTTAAAAACTCGGGCTAAGTGAGTTTTTTGAAAATGATCTGAATCGTTTGTAACGCTTCACCAAAAATGAAGGCAGCTTATTCCAGTTCATTTTTTTAGAGCAGCATTTCCTGGATGGCTTTGGAGCTTCCGCTGATTTTCTGGGGGAGACTTGAGCCTCGTCAGTTCAGGAGACTGGACACACACAGGAAGCTGCAGCGATTAAAACGTGGTTCGCTCTCCTCTTGCTCTTCAGATGTATTTAACTCAGACACCATGACATATTAATAAATTATGAGGGAAAGCAGATCTCTCCCTCACTGGAGCAAATTTTCTTTTCTGCATCGAGAAAAATAATTGAGTCCTAAATATGATACGAAGATATCTCAATTCAGATATAGAATATATTCATCAAATAATAATAAAAAAAAGTTTGTTATCAAACTCGATTTCAGAAAAGTGTCTCACGGCACACAGATGAGACATTTCTGCAACAGAGCACAAGAACATTTCCACTTTTGGACACACTGTGAGCGTTGCAGCAGATTCAGCTCTTGTGTGATTTCATGAGATGTTTCCTGGTCCAGGCGAACCTAAAACCTAAACCTAAGCTCAGAGAAATGACATGGATGGCACAAGCCAGCTCAGATAGTTGGCAAATCATCTGCTGGTGACCAAAAACTCACTTGGACATGCACCAAGCTTTTGTACCTTTACTATAACTCTACACACAGGTTCCACATCACAGTACAAATCTAAGTGGATGTTTTCTGTGAAGCAGAATTTACTTAGAAATCACTCAAAGCAGATCAGATCCCTGAGTAAGTTTTCACTATAAAAAATAATTGAATCTTCAAATCATCCATGATAATCTGCCGGTCACAGGTATGTTTGAAGGCTTTGACTCAAACTGAGCTACACCTACACTTCAACACTGAACCTCATTACTAACTGAGTTGATAAACGAGGGCCCAGGTCTTAACAGCCTTCTTGCTGCACTAATGCTGCTTTTGTCTACTCTGGTTTTGTCATGCAGCAAAACCACGACCGAGAGTTCTCTGTGCAGAAACAGTTTGATCTCCTCTTGTACCTCTTCAGCTCCTGCACTTCAGAAGCATTTTCTGGAAGAACCCGAATCCCTCTGCCATAAGATGTCCCCCCATGCAGGTGAAAAGCCAGGTGGGACACCTCTTCTGATTGGCTGCTGGTGAGGCCTGGCACCTTACTGGATCCTGGGATTGCTCTCAGGTTGTAGATCCTCAGAAAAGTACCAGGCTGAGGAGAAATGGACCAAAGCAAAGAACATCCAAGTTAAAATATCTTTATCAGTATGTCATAACAGGCAAAATGGATGCCGTCCCAGCATGCTCCACCTGTGTGCAATAAAAGTGTAGCCAGATAAAAGCCACTGTTCACGTAAAATTACATACAAAACATTCATGTGGACGACAGTATGAGATGTGTTGACAGACATTTATTTTGCATTTACACAGGTAATTATATCTGATCTAGGGCTGCCACAAACAATTATTCTGATAATCGACTAGTCACCAATTATTTTGGCAATTAGTCGACTACTCGGATCTAATGTAAACCTTAGCTCATTGACCAGCATGCAACTGCTCTTATATAGTTGGCTTGGTTACAAAATTTCCCGTTGAAAAGAAACACTTTTTTTTAACACTGTAGTATTATAAAGCAAAACATCAGCGTTATCACATACCCTGTTCAAACATGACATCGCTGTTATGTTACAGAAAACACATCCAATCCCATTTCAGTCCAAATGTATTTGTAAAGCTCTTTAAAAACAACACTGTCAAGCAAAGTGCTATTCACAGCAAAGGTAAACTATACCAAATACAAGGTAAAACTTACCGTAATAAAAACAACGTAATAAATAAAAAAAATAAAATAAAATAAATAAAAACACATGGCATATGTGTACTAAGGGTAATGAAATGGCCATCACTACTGTTAATGTTACAGCTATCAATACATTAATGTTAGCAGCTAACTAGCCAGTTAGCATACAGAGATGACTGTCCATCTTCGTCAGAAATAAAATCAGCCACAGTGTGCTTCCTCTTAAGATGCTCAAGCATCGCCATCATACTGCCACAGAAAGGCAAGTTGTACCTTTCATATTTACCGTTGCATTTTATTCTCTTGAATTTTTATAAAATACTTCCAAACTCTCGAGCTCCATTGCCACCTTGCCATGATACTGTTGTTTAGACAGAAGCTTTCTGGTGACGTCACGGCTGACCCTGACTGCCACTACTGTGCATGCGTGTCAAGGACAGAAAGATACACAAGGCAGCGGAAGGTCCAGCGGCAGTTTTAAGATAAAAAAAAAGCTTAAAAAATAAACACTGATTATTAAATTAGTCGCCCTAATCTGACCCAACCCATTCTACTTTTAGAGACCTTTACGTTGGGGTCCCAATCTTACTGATCTGACCTTTTATGGTGGAGCTTGACTATGACGCTATCACGTAGCTGACTCTAATATCACCCTGGTTACTCTCTGCCTAAAAAATACTGCAGTATGGTTTGTGATCCATATCAACCAGCTCTAGGCATAACAAAAAAGTGCTGTACACAATCAGAACCCGTTTAACCCGTTTAGAGATACATCTGAAAGATGCTTCCTCCTCATTCACCTTGAGTGAATGTAGCCTTGACCAGGAGGAGTTGATGCCATCAAGCGGTATCCACTGTTCTTTGGGTGTTTCGACCCTGACCGCAACACCCTTTTGATGGTGGATCAGCAGTGGTGGCAAGATCTCCTCTCTCCATTCCATAATGAACATGAGACACTTTATGCTACCTCCCCCATCCCTTGAGCTACTGTCTTTCCTTCTTTTCCTATTACTCCTACAGCTGTGAGAATAAATAGCTGGAGCAGTGTTGTTTTGAAAAATCGGGCAAAAAATTCTTGTGGTTACATGTGTCAAGTCATACACTATATTTCCAAAAGTATTGGCTCACCTGCCTTGACTCTCATATGAACTTAATAGACATCCCATTCTTAATCAAATGAGTTCAATATGATGTTGGCCCACGCTTTGCAGCTGTAACAGCTTCAACCGTTCTGGGAAGGCTTTCCACAAGGTTTAGGAGTGTGTTTATAGGAACTGTTGACCATTCCTCCAGAAGTTGATTTGTGAGATCAGACACTGATGTTGGACTAGAAGGCCTGGCTCTCAGCCTGCGCTCTAATTCATCCCAAAGGTGTTCTACTGGGTTGAGGTCAGGACTCCGTGCAGGCCAATCAAGTTCATCCACACTAACCTTGCTCATTCATGTCTTTATGGACCTGCCTTGTGCACTAGTGCACAGTAATGTTGGAACAGGAAAGGGTCATTCCCAAGCTGTTCCCACAAAATTGGGAGCATGGAATTGTCCAAAATCTCTTGGTATGCTGAAGCATTCAGAGTTCCTTTCACTGGAAACAAGGGGCCAAGCCCAGCTCCTGAAAAACAACCCCAAACCATGATGCCCCCTCCACCAAAGGGGGCGGTGGAAACCTAATCCATGAAGCTCTCTTCACACTGTTCTTGAGCTGATCTGAAGGCCACATGAAGTTTGGAGGTCTGTAGCCATTAGTCTCTGCAGAAAGTTGCCGACCTTTGCGCACTATGCCCTCAGCATCCGCCGACCCAGAACAGTCATTTAACGGGGCCTTCCACTTCGCGGCTGAGTTCTGACACTCCACCACTTTAATTTGTCTTTCTAACCGATCAAGACACAACGAGGGACCATGAACATAAGTCCTTTGCTCTACTGTATCATGTGTTGTTGCTAACAAAACACGGACCAAGGACCACACGTTCTGGTCACATGGTAAAAGCAGCTATCTTGACTCCACCATCTCCAAGGCATCAGCAGCCATTTTGTGACCTTGTTTCCCTAGCAACAGCACCCATCTTGTCTCTTCACCAACCACATGGTGAAGTCCCCATTCTAACCCTATTGTTATCACCCCAATTTGAATTGATACACACACAAACACACACACACATCAACACAGGTGACTGCTGTCTTTATTGAACAGTTACTAGCATTTGGTAGAATTAGGCATTTATTTACTAAAGTAGAATTGACTGATAATCACTGTGCTTTACCTTAATAATTCTATTATATTTTTATGGAGAAGTTGTAGTGTGATCATTGTGTACGAGTACTGTGATAACTGCTGGTTGCGAAGGTCAGAGCTCGGATTCATAGCCTACCCACCTTGTCCACGTCATGTCTTTCACATGTATGGAGACAGACCCTGGAGACTGATATTAAAGGTATATTTTTTAGTTTTGCAACTTCTCCAGTAGTGCCACGTATTCAATGTTGTACATGAATAAATTTATTAAATATTAATAATGTCTTAATGCTAGCTACTAACAGGCCTTGCTCATACCAAAACCCAACAACTCATTAAAACCAGATTTGTGTTTTATATTCCAGTGTGGATTGTCAGTTATTAAAAGTCATTTCTGTCAAATGAAGCAGAGTTTACATGAATGCACTGATGTCTAAATGTATAACTAATATGAAAAACAGAATAACTTTGAGAGCGGCAGATAAGATCCTCTTATCAGAAACTGAGGATCACTGTCTAATGTTGTCAGTGCAGATATTCATGCTGTTGATACGAGGTAATTAGGACTTGTCACATCAGTAATAGCTGTACCACCAGATGGCACAACACACAAAACGGCTGCTGAATTTGTCAATACCAGGGGTGTCCAGAGTCAGTCCTTGAGGGTCTTTGTCCTGCAGGTTTTGGACTTTTCCTGCTGCAGCATGCCTGAATCAGAATAATGGGCAAACATGTTTGGACAGCACTTTAATTTGGATCAGGTGTGTTGTAGCAGAGAAACATCTAAAACCTGCAGGATTCAAGGACCAGCGCTGGACACCCTCGGTCTATACAGACACACCGCTGTATATTTTTAAATGTTTTAGAATTTTTAAAATTAATATAAGTGCTCTGAAGTACATCAGACAATTCTATTTCAGAAAAATGTCTGCTTTTATTTACCACTTTGATAAGAAAAAGGGAAACAGCTTTAACAAAGGTAATTCTCCTTACTGCAGGCAAAGCTACAATAAGTATAAAACGTGTACATGACATCAACTTTAACCCTAGAACAGTAAGGTTGGTCACCCACGCTGCATTGGCTTTGAATGGCTACTCACATAATGTTAGTGTTCTAGGGTTAGTAGCTGTCTGGTTGTTCCTGCATGCTAAGATTTTCTCTCACTGATAATTACTTCATAAAGTGACCTCTTATGGGTGTAACAGCACTCAACTGCACAGAGTTAGCAGTAATGTTAACTCTGCACATTAAATATTTCTTTTTTTATGTTCATTAATGTGCTTTATGTCCCTCTTTAAGTAAAATAATTAGAATCGTTATTTTTTTTGTTGCCAAGTCTGTACGCACTCCAGTGAATTTTTGGTCTCATTGTACTTCAGGACAAAAAGTAAAGAATAATTAAAAATAAAAGCAAATAAAAAAATAGAAACTAGAAGCAATATGGTATAAAGATAAACATTACCATAGTATTTACAGGTTGAGGTAGTGCAGGTTATGTGCACATGAACGTCAGCGTGGGTTACTGCTCATCAGGGTAATGGCCTGGCTGGCTCTGGCGCACGGTGCTCTGTAGCGCCTACCAGACGGGAGGAGTTTAAAAGGTTTGTGTGTGGGCTGTGAGGGGTCTCAGAGATGTCATCTGCCCGTCTCTAAATACATAACTTTAATTAAATTGTGTTGTGTAGTTTGTAATTTTGTGCAAAATACAAGTATAAAAAAAAAAAAAAAAAAAAACCAAACAATAAACAGACAGAAAAGCCTCAACATCCATTTTCATCATCAATCTAATAAGCATAGAGGGATTTATCAAAGCTAACAACATATCTCGTGTTTCTGATCGTTTGCCAGCAGTCCTCTTATACATGTGTATGTGCCGCATTCCTCAGATTTTTTTAGTGTGAATAGACAGATAAAGCATCCCCAACATTTGTGTGGGAGTTTTCAGTTGAGGTAGTCCCAGTTCTGTCTGTCTGAAGTGGAAGCTTTCTTTCATTATTTCATCATCCCAAACACATCCTAACATCATCTAAGTTGTTTTCTCTCTCAGAGCTGTAAAAGACTTAAAACTGACTCTAAAAACATTATCACAAACTGAGGATGACTAACCAGTGTCAGCAAACAGAATTCAAACTTAACTGTAAACATAAAAAAAGAGCCAATGCATAAAGCCCGTCCATAGCTGCCAGTATACAGCAGGTTGGATTCCTTTTCATGTAGCTTTGGTCTTGACCCACTGGTGAGAAGGTGGCTGCTGGATGGTCCACAACATTTGTTTCCACCCGAGATCAAGTAGTGTTGAGAAAATACCACAACTAAAACCATCAGGAGCTAAACGATAGTGTTGTGTTGCATTCAACCCTAAATCATTGAAGAAGCTTCTCTTTGGTGCAGATCTTTGTGTTGTCTTGTCAGCGTGAACCCCAGCAGATGGCGATGTTGCACAAACCCTGCCGTCAGTGTGGTGACAGCGATTCAGAGGCTGCTCAGAAACACTTGGTTCTGGTGGGCTTGCCAGGTTTTCCCCTCAGCTCTTAAACACAACGAGCCTGCAGCCAACAAAATTCTGTCCTCATCAACACACACTTCACCGCTCCGTCAGAGAAATTCACACTGTTCACCAATTTCACTGAAGCCTTGACAGGGTTTATAACACCCTCTTACATTTATATGATCCTTAATTATATTATAGCTGGAGAGCAGATGAATGAGTCAAAGTGAATCCTCTAGAAGCTGAGGCTTTTTAAAAGCTCTTTTTCTCTGCATACTGAGGGAAGTTTGACCCAGCGTCAGAGTAGATCAGCAGCTGATCTCCTGAGCAGCCCCACCACTTCTCAAAATTCACAACAAGAACTAAGAGGTGAACTGGAAGGACTGGATGCCCCCCAGTCCCAAGTGGAAATGTTTAAATAACCATATTCCACTTTCTTCTCCACGTTTTCACTTATTTAGATCAAAAACATAAAAATGGTGGAGACTTTAAGTCTGAGATTTTCAGGAATGTTGAGATGAGATATGAAAACTGACCACAGTGGTTTTTACCTGCTTTGTGGGAAGTTAAACAGACTAATTTAGTAAACTTTTAAATCTGTTCCTCTTTCTTCTGGTGACTTCTCTTTAGTGACTCACAAGTCACATTAAATTACTGGCTTCATTAAAAACCATAAAAGCGAAGGCATTCAGTCATTCAGACAGTGGTCCCTGTCCCGATAAAGCTCCTCGCGCTTCATTCAGACCTGCCTGTGCCGTGATGTGAAGAGCCATAATGTGCACGTGAGCGCATGCAGTGGTCACATAATGTCTTCATGAAGCCAGTGTGTTCTTATATTACCATAAGAATTGACAGTAGTTTGCCTATTCCAGAGTGGTCTTGGATGGAAGAAGCTTAAAATGTGTTTTTCTACATATTTACACTTACTGAACAGTGTTCTTCTTGATTGTGTATTTCCACTACTGAAATAATGTTGCAGGCACCAACTTAAATCCTCATGTAAATATATGACATTGCTGTTATTAATTTGCTTTTATTCTTAACTTAATATCCTTAACTTAGAGCTATGATGCTTCTTTTCCTTCACAGGGTCTGGTTTCCTTTTCTTTTAAAAGGTTTTTTCCTCTCCACTGTCACCCCATGCATGCTCAGAATTTGGGATCAAGATGAAGAAAAGATTCTTGTCTCCTTAGCTAGACAATTTTATTTTATGAATTATCTTATAGGTGGACTAATTTAGACCATAAAATGGTTTTATTTTCATTGGAATGCCAATTATAATTGAGCTGGACAATATTTACACGCGTGCCTTGAGGTGACTTTGTCATGAATTGATGCTCTACAGATAAAGCAGAGTTGAAATTAAACTGTATTGAATTTGGTCTTAGACTCAGTCATTGCAGGAAAAACCATAACCCAATTCACTCCAACACCTCTCTGAGCATCTGTTCACTAAAGTGGAATGACCAGGTCTGACCTAGTAATATTCATCTCTGGAAAGACATGAGAATAGATGTTTACAAACATCAAGTGGAGGACCTGCGGAAAATCTCCAGATCCAGGTGTGAAAAACTTGATTCCCAAAATGACCCGAAGCCTCAAAAAGTAGTTCTAGCAAAAACTTCACAAAGTGTCCTTTTAATATCTCAGTATTTTTTTTTAAGAGATGTATGTTAGCCTGAAGCTGCAACTAAGAAATGGTGAAAAACCACGAAATAATATAGTTGAAACATCTATATATTTGTATATGTAAATCAAAATCTCTAGGTCGCAATATATAAAGCTATCTTTAGATCTCGTTCATTATCTGTACCGCTTTGTCTATTACGGGTCGCAGGTGAGCTGGAGCCCATCCCAGCATCAACAGGTGAGAGGCAGGTACACCTGGACAGGTCACCAGTCCATCGCAGGACCAACACAGATAGACAAACAACCACACACACACACTCTCTCCTAGGGAGAATTTAGAGTGACCAGTTAACCTAACATCATGTCTTTGGACGGTGGGAGGAAGCTAGGGAACCCGGAGAGAACCCACACATACACGGGAAGAACATGCAGACTCCACACAGAATCTAAATCTTTAGATCTCTCTCTCTCTCTCTCTCTCTCTCTCTCTCTCTCTATATATATATATATATATATATATATATATATATATACAGTATATATATATATATATATATACACACACACACAGTGGGGCAAAAAAGTATTTAGTCAGATACTAATTGTACAAGTTCTCCCACTTAAAAAGATGAGAGGCCTCAACTATGAGGGACAAAATGTCCAGGCCCGTCTAAAGTTTGCTAGAGAACATCTGGATGATCCAGAAGAGGATTGGGAAAACGTCATATGGTCAGATGAAACCAAAACAGAACTTTTCTGTAAAAACCCAACCTGTCATGTTTGGAGGAGAAAGAATGCTGAGTTGCATCCAAAGAATTCCAAACCTACTGTGAAGCACGGGGGTGGAAACATCATGTCTTAAAAGGGACCAGGGCGACTGATCCGTGTAAAGGGAAGAATGTCTTGCCTATATTTCAGGAATATCGCAGCATGATGTTGTTATCAAGGGAAATATGTCCTCTACTTTTTGTGCAATGTAAAGAGAATATTATGACTTCATTAGATCAAAATTACCTTTGAAAATATCCTTCTTAAGGAAAATTAAAGCCCGGGAGAAGAGAAAAAAATGACCTTTTTTGGTCCATTAGTACTACAGATGTTGGTATATTTAGATTAGAGCTTGCTGAACAGCTTTCAGCTCTCTCAGACTATTTCTGTTAGTCATCTAAGACCAGAATAGGTAAAATGGGCATTCTGTTTACATTAACATGTGCAAAGGGGTCACACACTGATCTAACAGAAAATGGTTCCCTGCAGCTTCCCTTCAAACAAACCATTTTCCTTTAAAAAAATAAAAGAGGGAAAAGGAAACAGAGTGGAGCAGCCCATGGCATCTTGTGCAAGTACTTGATCTGTATGAAAACCAAACACTACTGTCCGCCCACCCCCTGACAGCCAAGATGCTGCCGCTGCTGTCTCATGGTATTAGTGCTGCTTGGCTGCTCTGTAAGAAGAGATTCCTTAAAATTCAAAAGATGGCTGTAGGCTTCCTCAGCTTCTAGTTGAGCCACTGCTCAATAAAGCAGCCAAAAAAACGTGCCCTCGCTGAGAAGAAGAAACTGTTCATTTCACTCTGGCCTCTTTATGGCACAGCAGGAAATGGGCTTTAAAAGCCAGACAAATACAGTGTGACTCTACAGCAGCCTCTTTGTACCAGAACATCAACTCAGCGCGGAACAGGGATGCGACATGGTGGAGTACACCTCATTTTAGATTAAATATACAGCAGTAGTAAAAAACAAACCAAGTCAAGTTGTGGATGGACTGTAGTCCATACCCGTAAACTTAAATTTTAACATTTGGTTCATTATTTGATCAACAAAATGCAGGAAAGGACGTCTCAAACTGTTGAGCAATTAAAATCAAGTAAGAATAAAAAAACTTTTGCTTTGCTACAGGATTTGTTCCAAAAGGCAGATGATGTTGATAAAAAGGCTAATAAAACAACTTAGCTTTTCAGATCCGACATTGCACCCACTCATACAGATAAATATGACCAAAGCTTTATTATCCAAATAAATCATCTGTACATCAGAAGTTCAGCAGGGATGAGAGAGGATAAAGACGCATTTGCGAGAACACTGAACTGAACTCAAAGCTGTTAAAGAAATGCTTTGCTGGCTTCTCAAGTGCCAGGAGAAGCAGCATTTCCGTTGTGGTTGACGGCTTTTTGGAGGACGTTTGAGCCTACAGGCAAACAAGAAGCCTCATTTTCCTCAGAGCTGTGTTCACTAAACGGGAAACGGTGTCAGAGTAAAAAGCCCTCCATATTAGAGATGGACCCATCAAAAACCTCCGATGACATGAAAATGTCCACTTAGTCAATCGTGAGTGCTAAAAATGAGATGATGAGCTGAAGCTGTTTGGGATGAGCAGAGATCACTGGGAGAACGCCAACATAAAACCCACAGGTCACATTCATCAAGAGCAGTGTGTAGAAACGGCTACAATGCTGGACATGAAGGTTAACCTGAGGTCATCATATCAAGCCTGCAGTTACACAGAAACAGGGAACAGTACACTGGTTTGTCAAAGCACTGACCCTGTTAGTACTTTAAAGCCTCATCAGATTTTTCATTAGATCAATTACAGGCAAACACACACTAAAAATGACCTTTTTAGTGCATAAAACACAAGATTTTCAAATGTATAAGCAATAGGAAATAAACCAAACAGGAAAAACTTTAGGTGGAAAAATTTGTTCAAAACCTTATAAATAAACTAGGGCTGTGAATTTGTAATGTGATTAATCATAGGATCGGTGGGTAATATTAGGTATTAAGCCTGAAATCGTAGAGATGGTCTTCAGGCTAGAGGTGCGTTGAAAACTCCTTTTAACAAATTGCAGCATTTTTATTCTTTGTCATTTTAAATTTCAAACTTCCCATCTAAAGACCAAGAGGTTTTCAGATTCTTCCATCTCAGTCACAATCAGACACTTCATAGACGCAACAGCTTCTGCTTCTTGTTTTCTTGGTGTGTAGCCCAACAACATTCCAAGTATTTTCTTGGTATGATTATTGTCAAAGAAATAATCATGATTTCATGATTATTATTATGTGTTAATTAATTTTACAAAACTAGAAATGTGTAAAATTACAATAATACTCCTTATAGGTCTATAAGTTTTATTTATTTGTAAGTTTTTACGTGAACAAAATAATATAGAAACAAAGAAACCAAAAGGTTTGATTCCAACTACATCCCCTCTGCCCTGTAAACAGTAAATAAATACTCCATATCAACTCTAGATTTCTCTCAGAGGAAACAGGTGAAGGCCACAGGGCCTCTCTCTGGACTTGGGAGGATTCTTTCTGTAAACAGCTTATAAAACCTGAGTAGAGAATTAAAAAGCACAGAAAAAAACAAGAATACTACTGGAACAGTGGAAATAAATAAACAGGATATCTGGAATTAAATGCTGTTTCTTCTACAGCCCATTGCACTGATATTTAAAGGTATCAAACTGACTTTTGAAGAGCGAAACTCTGAATGTGTCTCGTGCTGTAAATCCATTACAAAACTGCAACTGACACAACAACATCTTATTTCAAAGTTACTGACATAACCTGGCTTGTTAGGCCATGACAAAAGCAGAAGTGTTGTTAGTTAACGTCGTTTAACTCAGTTACTGAAGATTTACCTTGAAATAAAATGCTGGTGTTATCCTGCAGGGGGTGAAACATAATGGATGGCTTTCCTTCTTTTACAACAACTTTTTAAGTCCTCAACAATAACACCTTTGTCTTCTTTCATTTTTTTATAATCACTGAAATCAGACATAGATAATTAACTGTTTGTGTGGAGGGAATCATTCGTCCTCTGCCGCACTTTCCTTCTCTAACACAACCTTCTACAGCTCGCAGGGAACAGGCAGCAACACAAGCGTAGCACACCGACGTCGTGTAACTGACTTTGTTTCGTGCAGAAGTTGCTTATCTGCTGTTATTAATGTTATCTGCTGACCTTTATGATTAATTAACTGTAAAATTAAATTATCAGGACATCTACACTATTTGGCCATTAACACCATCATCTGGTAAGGAGTGTGGACCAGAATGTCATGTGTCATGACTGAGTGGGTCAAATTTGTCTCTTTCCATTAACATGTTCATTTTGACAGCCCTTAAAAGACAAAGAAAAAAAAAGCCCCGTCTCTAACCCTACACACAGCATCTGGTCCACCTGGGTCCACCTGGGTCCACCTGGGTCCACCTGGACTCCCGCAGTCTGACTACCACTTAATGACGTCCTTCCTGGTTGAATTCTTGCTTGTGTTGTTCTTACTCTCAGATGTAAGTTGCTTTGGAGAAAAGCGTCTGCTAAATGACTGTAGAATAGAACAGAATATAATAGAATAGAATAGAATAGAATAAAAGAAGAATGGTGAAGTCAGGAGAAAGTGAAAATAAACAACTGATGAACAGATGAGATAAGATAGGGGAGGGTTGGAAGACAAACAACTTGTTATTCTGAGTTAAAGAAGTTTATGATGTGAAAAGATTCAAGGCTAAAATTGAATTCTCTGGACTGGAGAGATGGTCAACGCAGGTCTATCTATCATCTGAGGAAACCTTGAACAAAACCTAAATGCTTTTTACCTTAAAAACTGCGTTATGTAATCCTGTAATGCTAACTAGTAGTTTTCATCCAGAAAAGAGCAGTTCACTGAGAAAACACACAGCAAAACTGATGGAACAGTAGCAATACCAGCTAACTACTCTGGTATATGTTTAGAGCTTGTGTTAAAAGCTCCTGTTATACCCAGTCATTTTACTGTGTTCTGCCATCAAATTCAAAATGAGTTCATATTTTCCATGAAATTATAAAACGTCTCAAACACCTGATATGTTGTTTATGTTCTTCTGGGAATGAAACATGAGCTTCTGAGATTTTCTTATTATTGCATTCTGTTTTTATTAAGGCTTTCAAAAATAACACATTAACTAATTTATGTGATTAATTGCGTAAAGTTTTTATACATTTAACTCATGTGCAGCATCCGTCATTAACGATGGCGAGACACCGAGGTGTAAAAAAAAGTGAGTCGACTGGCTCTATGCATGGATTTGAGGGCGTCACACCGGTGGGAGATGAGGATGCTTTAACACACACTTTACTGATGACAGGGTTCAGCACCCGCACTGTTCCTGCATTTTTTTAAAAACTTCACGTAGTTTGCACAAACGTCACTGCTCTGGTTGTCTGCACGGCATGGCAGCTTCCTCACCCCCTCCCTCTCCTGTTGTGAATCACGATGGCTGTCGGTGATCAGCTGATCGGCTTTTCTGTCGCACCGTCTCGCTTGTTGCGTTTATCGTTCAGCTGAGAAGGAGGAAACTAGCGGTTCATGGTTCACACTGGCACATATTTACCAGAAAGTGTTTTCCTTGGATGCGCTAGCAAAAGTAAGCAACAATAATCAGTCTCATGTCGATCAGATTGATGTCACTGCCATGGAAACAAAGAGATGTCTCCTCTAAATCACTGGTGCTGTGCAGATAACTCTAATCTGGATCTAAAATAACTTAATCTTAATTTTATAGCTCTTAGCCAAACACCTAACAAATCCTCCACATGCAGGAATAAATCCGTTCACTTCTCTTTCCCACACTTTGCCTCTGTATTTGATTTCTTTGCCATTTCTATCTTTGTTGACACTCAGTTTATAAGGAAAAGCTGTAAATGTTCAAGTGATTACAGGTCAAACATACCAACAGCCTAATGGGAAGCATGAATACTGAGTGCAGATCAGTGTGCAACTTTGTGAGGATGCATTTAAAAACTATCTCCTGAATCTTGAGCTGAAACCAATTTACTCAGGCAGAAAGACACATAAACACAATCAGCATGTATAAATGAACATACAACTGACCTACATGGACCCTTACGAATGTACAACGCACATTTTAAAGCTGTAACTCTGGGTGAAAGCATGGTGCATGAGCATGGCATGCCAGAAGATTCCAGCTGAGGTTTTATTCTTGCTGAGGCCAACTACTGATCTGACCAACAATAAGCTAATGGTGGGAAATGTGAAAGCAATTTGGCAAACATACGGTGGCCTAGGAGTGTCACAGCAATACAAAATAAGTACACAGCTACCCACAGCACTTCACAGTTAGCCACAACACAACACAACACAACACAACACAACACAACACAACACAACACAACGGCAGATTTATGCCATATGCAACAAGTCTCTCTTAACACACTTCAAAATTCAACTTATTAACAACTAATTTCTGTAATAGGTTAGCAAAACAATGTAAAAAGAAAATTACTACCCTCTGGAGTCATTAAGGGCAAAAATGTCACCTGCAAAAAAACTGCTATAAACATTTTACAGAATAATGTTTTCTTTTTTGGGGTTCATTTTTTAATCAACTTATATGCCTTTCCATAAAATGCTTGCCATTAGTTTGTGTGCTTGTATTATTGAGCTTAGTGGATTGTACTGTTATATACAGCCTTATATTCACTCTTTAAAAAAAGAAAAAGAAGGGTCCCTTCATTTAATGTGCTTAAAAGAGGTCACTGTGGAGAAAAGAAAAACAGCCAGGTGCAGAAACTCCCTGTTTAGAAACCTGGCTAGAGTCCATTTACACCCAAAGATCAAGACGGAGAGGTGAAAAAAACTCAGCTACCAAAGATATGTAGGAAAGTGAAATATCCTCATCTTTAAAAAGAAAATGTCATATTGACTCTATGATGGAGTCTGATTTAGTATTTATTATGTTTTGTTGTTCTTCTTCTCCTGACGTCTAATTGGAATAAAAGTGACTCATGTAATCACCTAGGCTGATAAGTTGCAGACCATCATGCAAGTTCTGAACTCATTCTGAAGCTGGCCGATTGAAATGTAATTCCCCAGTAACCCAAAATTTCTTTTATGGAAAACTTTTTGTGATTTTTTTTCCTCTTCTTTCATAAAAAAAAATTAAGTCATCAAGCTGGCTATTAAAAGGCATGTCTTGAATTGTGTTTCTCCATGTCTGGTTCTGACTCTGGAACTGATAAGAAACTGGATCCAGATGACCTGAGGGTTCTGGTAGGTTCATACTGGGTCAAGAGGTCTCTGATGTATGTTGGTCCTAAACCATTCAGAGCTTTCTAGACCAGCAGCAGAACTTTAAAGTCTATCCTCTGACGGACCTGCAGCCAGTGTAAAGACCTCAGAGCTGGACTGATGTGGTCCACTTTCTTGGTCTTAGTGAGGACTGGAGCAGCAGAGTTCTGGATCAGCTGCAGGTGTCTGACTGATGTTTTAGGTAGAACCTGTAAAAACACAGTTACAATAATCAAGCCGACTAAAGATGGAAGCTGGACTAGTTTTTCCAGGTCCTGCTGACACATCACATCTTTTACCCTTGATATGTTCTTAAGGTGGTGGTTTTTAGGTGTATAGACTGCAGCTCTGTGGTTTAACTTTAATCGTTTCTCTTTGGCTCCAAAAACCATCACCTCAGTTTAGTTTTTGTTTAAATTAGGAAAGTTCATGCACATGCTTTTTTCATGATTTTACTTAAAAATTGAAGATTTGAGATCAGCCTGTTGTTGTTAATTTGCCTCTTAATCTAGACTGTCCCTTGTTAGCAGGAGTTTGATTACAGCTACTTTCAGAGGCTCTGGAAGGACGCCTCAAACCAAAGACAAGCTTACAATCTGGACCAGATCTGGCTCCACAGGCTTTGAAACCTTTTTGAAAAAAACATGTGGGCAGGATGTCAAAACAGCAAGAGGAGGACTTCAGCTGACGTAAAAGGTTAAGACTTTGAATATTTGGTAGTTCTGAGCAAGACTGAAGTTGTTTGAGGTTTAGGCAAAAAAAAAAAAAAAGTCTAACATAGTCTAACAATCCCCTGCAATCTGTTCTTGTTCTTAAGAGAAAGGGAGTGTTTGCTTGAAGTGTAATCCTCATAAATTAACGCTGAGTCCTGCAATATGCAAGTACCAATTTGACCAGTTGTAAGGTCACCTGGTCAGCACTGGTACAAATGACGGAAAGCTTCAAAGACCTATGTGGTTGTTGTAGGATCCCTATAAAGTCAAGTCAAAGTCAAAGAGGTTTATTTGTCACATGCACAGTTATACATAGTACAATTGTACAGTGAAATGTGTATTCTGTACCTGCAATCCTTAAAGAATAAAAAGAATAAGCTAAATATTTATAAAATAGAATAAAAATAGAATAGAATAAAAAAAGGTAAATCTTGAGTTTTAAATAAGATAAAAGAATAGCAGCATACTTATGTATATTTACATACATATTTACATGTGCAAATAGGAGTGAGAAGTGGCTTTTGTTCTGTTCAGTGCTCAGAGTTGAGCACGCGGACAGCCAGGGGGAAGAAACTCTTCTTCAGCCTCTCAGTCTTAGTCCTCAGGCAGCGGAAGCGCTGGCCTGATGGCAGTGGAGAGAAGAGAGAGTGTGCGGGGTGGCTGGGCTGACTGAGGATCCTCTTAGCCCTTGACCTGCAACGTTCCACATAAATGTCCTGCAGGTTGGGGAGAGTTGTTCTGGTGGTCCGCTCAGCTGCTCGGACCACCCTTTTTAGGGCCAAGAGGTCCTGCTTTGTGCAGTTCCCCATCCACGTGGTGATGCTCCCGCACAGGATGCTCTCAATGGTGCAGGTTTAAAAGTTCTTGAGCACCCTGAGAGGGAGCTTAGAGTCTCTCAGTCGTCTGAGGAGGAACAGACGCTGTCTGGCCTTCTTCACAGTTGTTGTGGTGTGCTGAGTCCAGGTCAGGTCTTGTGATATGGTCACTCCCAGGTACCTGAAAGTGTCCACACGTTCCACCTCAGAGCCACTGATGAGGAGTGGATGGAGGCTCCTCTGCTGTTTCCTGAAGTCCACTATCAGCTCTTTTGTTTTGCTGACATTTAACAGGAGATGGTTCTCCTGGCACCAGACCTCCAGGTGGGAGACCTCCCTCCTGTAGGCAGTCTCGTCGTTGTGGGAGATCAGTCCTACAACGGCTGTGTCGTCAGCAAACTTTATGATGGCATTTGAGTCTGAAGTGGCCTCACAGTCATGAGTGTACAGTGAGTACAGCAGGGGGCTGAGCACACAGCCCTGGGGGGATCCTATGTTGAGGGTGAGGGGAGATGAGGAGTGGTGACCCAGCCTAACCACCTGTGGTCGTCCGGTCAGGAAGCTGTGGACCCACCTGCATAGTGAAGGATTCACTCTTAGGTCATACAGCTTTGACACTAGTCTGGAGGGGACTATGGTATTAAATGCTGAGCTGTAATCAACAAACAGCACTCTCACATAGTTCCCCTTACCAGTGTCCACGTGGGAGAGGGTCTTGTGGAGGAGGAGGGCTATGGCGTCGTCCGTGGATCTGTTTGGCCTGTAAGCAAACTGTAGTGGATCCAGGGTTGAGGGCAGTGTGGAGGTGATGAAAGTCTTTATCAGTCTCTCAAAACATTTCATCACCACAGATGTGAGGTGCTATGGGCCTGTAGTCAATCATTTATTATACCGCTGCTGTTATTTCCTCTGTTCTCAAAATTAACCAAGCATTAGCTACGCTTAGATGGAGCACTTTCAATCCAATCAAATGTCCAATCAAAATAAAACTGTGTCATGCAAACATGTCAGCTGATCCGTTCAGCCTTGAAACAAAAAGAATTTTCAATCCAGTCGGGAAGGGTGGTTTAAACCTTTTCTCGATCGGATAAGCAGGAAAAATAACCATGTATACACTCATTCCGATCGTTTTGTGGTACAAATAGTAGGCGCTCCGCATGCCAAACACGTTGGGATTGTATTAAATCTGTCCATCATTTAAATACTGAAAGTGTATCAGATCACTTTATCTAGCGCCCATGTAAACATGTCGGCAGGAATCTCCTCAGATTGATTTCAGTCAGATAGATGAATTATTTGTCCAGGTAAACGTAGCTAGTGATCTCCTCTATTGTTCCATGTCTATTGTTTTGTTTATACCCTACAAATTTAGGAACCCAGTTTGGTCTGATTTCTCTAATGCGCTTCCTAGTAGAATCCTCTGGTAAGAGATGCACATACATAAACAATTACACAAACAACAGAGCTAGGTGTCTACATAAAAGCAAGGTTGAAAGTATATTCTTATTTTAACACATAATCCGTAACCCCCGGTTGTGTTTTCTTCAACATGGTTGAGGAATGATGGAAAAATATTAATCAACGCCTTACTTTTCCAAAACTGGACCGTTGTTTAATGTTTGCTGTTTCTTTCAGTTATACTGGACTATTATATCTTCCATCCCTTCTGTTGTACACAGCTACTATACAGGTTGTGCATAATTATTAGGCAAGTTGTATTTTTGAGGATTAATTTTATTATAGAACAACAACTATGTTCGCAATGAACACAAAAGACTAATAAATAATAATAATAATAATAATAATAATAATAATAATAATAATAATAATAAGGCCCTCGCACCTCTGGCGCCGCTCCAGCCTATTGCACCGCCCCATCAGCCGGCAACCTCCCTACCCCAGCCGGTCGCTTTCGCTTGCAGCCATAAGCTCACACATCACCATGTTTTCTGCCTTGGGTGGTCATTGTCTCTCTCTGAGGATCACCTGGTACATCAATGGGCCCAATAATGACATCAAAAGTGTTCATGACCTTGTTTAAGAGAAGTTGTGGGAAATAAATACAAACAAAAGCATGGTTTTAATATCTACAGATACCAACATGGCCACTAGGTGGCGCTATTGTCTTTGTTCATGTACTGAAATGTTCAGGTTGGACTTTAATGACAACTGCCAAATATTACATCCTTTGGTCAACCAAGTCCAGAGTTATAGCCACTTCCTGTTTGATGGCGAGGGACTGAAACCTCACAGGCAGCCATTTCAATCATGATGGTGTAAGAATTTTGTTATATTGTGAATCATGAGTTCATCAAGGATGATACTGGTGAGTTTGAGTGGGTTTTTAATGTGTTCAGTGGTAAAAAAAATGTGGTACTTCCTGTTTCCAGGGGGCGGAGCTATGGCGTTGACAACATGTGGACATGTAGATGTAGTGCTTACCGTTCGTGAAATGAAAAAGCCAAACTAGCCTAAGGTAGGACATTGACAGAAAACCAAAGGCTAACCTTAATCATGTTATTATTAACTATGTTAAAATAATAATTACAGTAATTAGTAACAATAAACATACAGGGTGTGCAGAATTATTAGGCAAGTTGTATTTTTGAAGATTAATTTTATTATAGAACAACAACTATGTTCGCAATGAACACAAAAGACTCATAAATATCAAAGCTGAATATTTTTGGAAGTTGGAGTGGGGCTTTTTTAGTTTTAGTATCTTAGGAGGATATTTCTGTGTGTGCAGGCGACTATTACTGTGCATAATTAAAAAAGGCAACTTAACAAAAACCAAATATATACCCATTTCACAAAAACAAAACAAAACAAATCAGTGACCAATATAACCACCTTTCTTTGCGAGGACACTCAAAAGCCTGCCATCCATAGATTCTGTCAGTGTCTTGATCTGTTCACGATCAACATTGCGTGCAGCAGCAACCACAGCCTCCCAGACCCTGTTCAGAGAGGTGTACTGTTTTCCCTCCCTGTAGATCTCACATTTGATGAGGGACCACAGGTTCTCTATGGGGTTAACATCAGGTGAACAAGGAGGCCATGTCATTATTTTTACTTCTTTTAGACCTTTTCTGGCCAGCCACGCAGTGGAGTACTTGGATGCGTGTGATGGAGCATTGTCCTGCATGAAAATCATGTTTTTCTTGAACGGTGCTGACTTCTTCCTGTACCACTGCTTGAAGAGGGTGTCTTCCAGAAACTGGCAGTAGGACTGGGAGTTGAGCTTGACTCCATCCTCAACCCGAAAAGGTCCCACAAGCTCATCTTTGATGATACCAGCCCATACCAGTATCCCACCTCCACCTTGCTGGCGTCTGAGTCAGAGTGGAGCTCTCTGCCCTGTTCTGATCCAGCCACGGGCCCATCCATCTGGCCCATCAAGACTCACTCTCATTTCATCAGTCCATAAAACCTTAGAAAAATCAGTCTTATGATATTTCTTAGCCCAGTCTTGACGTTTTATCTTGTGTGTCTTGTTCAGTGGTGGTCGTTTTTCAGCCTTCCTTACCTTGGCCATGTCCCTGAGTATTGCACACCTTGTGCTTCTTGGCACTCCAGTGATGTTGCAGCTCTGAAATATGGCAAAACTGGTGACCAATGGCATCTTGGCAGCTTCACGCTTGGGGGGGGGGGGGGGGTAGAAATAGTAAAATAAAATAAAATGCATATAGCAAAAATATAGGATTCCAAAAAAAATAAATAAAATAAAAATAAAAATATATAAAAAATATATAATGTATATGAAATGTAAGAAAAATGTAAACCATATATAAACATATCTGCAATGTAGAGAATGTAAAACATGTCAAATATAAAGTATAAATGTGCAAGGCTTGAGAGTCCGAAAGTGTCTGTGTGCAGAGGGAAAGTGACAAGTGTCTGTAAAAATGCCAACGTGTCGTGTGCAGCAGTCAGCCGAGGTAGATGTTGTGTGTATAGAGTCTACAGTGTCCAGGTACTGGCGTTCTGGTTCAGGGCCCGAACGGCCTGCGGGAAGAAGCTCCTCCTCATTCGCTCAGTGCTTACTTTCAAGGAACGGAAACGTTTCCCTGACCGCAACAGGGAGAAGAGTCCATTGTTGGGATGGCTGAGGTCCTTCACTATCTTCCTGGCTCTGGTCCAGCACCGCTTGCTGTATACAGTGTCTAGGTCAGGAAGCTCCATACGGATGGTACGCTCTGCTGATCTTACCACCCTCTGAAGAGCTCGCCTGTCCTGTTTGGTGCTGTTCCCGAACCAGGCTGTGATATTTCCCGCCAGGGTGCTCTCAATGGTGCAGGTGTAAAAAGTCCTTAGCACCCTTGAGGGCAGTTTGAAGTCCTTCAGGCGTCTGAGATGAAAGAGACGCTGTCGGGCCTTCTTCACCACGGTGTTAACATGACAGGACCATGTCAGATCCTGCGTGATGTGAACACCTAGGTACCGGAAACTGTCCACTCTCTCCACTGGGGTCCCGTTGATGTTCGGGGGCTAGTAATTCCTCTCCTGCTTAGTACTGAAGTCCACTATCAGCTCCTTAGTCTTGCTGACGTTGAGGAGGAGGTTGTTGACCTGGCACCATAATTCCAGGTTTCTAACCTCCTCTAGGTATGCCGTCTCGTCGTTGTTAGAGATCAGGCCCAACACCACAGTGTCGTCTGCAAACTTAATGATGTTGGTTGAGCTGGAAGTGGCTACACAGTCGTAAGTGTATAAGGAGTACAGCAGGGGGCTCAGAACACAGCCCTGGGGGGCTCCAGTGCTGACGGTGATAGAGGTTGAGACATGGCTGCCCAACCGTACCACCTGTGATCTGTCTGTTAGGAAGTTGGAGATCCAGCGACACAGGGATGGGCTGAGGCCTAGGATCTCCATCTTAGTCGTGAGTGTGGAGGGGATTATGGTGTTGAACGCTGAACTGTAGTCAACAAACAGCATTTTCACATAATTCCCCTTTCCGTTGTCCAGATGGTTGAGTGCTGTGTGATGGAGGTGTACGATGGCGTCTGCTGTAGATCGGTTACGACGGTACGCAAACTGTAGAGGGTCCAGGGTGGCCGGCAGGGAAGAAGTGATGAAGTCTCTGACGAGCCTTTCGAAGCACTTCATCACTACCGAGGTGAGTGCAACTGGGCGGTAGTCGTTGTGGCAGGCAGGCTGAGGTTTCTTCGGGACTGGAACAATGACGGACTGTTTGAAGCACGTCGGGATGACAGACTGATCCAGGGAGAGGTTGAAGATCTCAGTAAACACAGGAGTAAGCTGGTTGGCGCAGGTCTTCAGGACTCGACCTGTGATGCCATCTGGTCCTGCTGCTTTTCTCGTGTTCACTCTCCGGAATGCCTTTCTCACATCGTGCTCTGAGATGGTGAATGAGTTAGCTTCTCCGGGGAGCTCCAGAGGTGTGCTGCCCTTGGCGACGTTAGCGCTGCTAACGCTGTTAGCGCTGCGAGCTGCAGCCTCGAAGCGAGCATAAAAGGTGTTCAGCTCGTCTGCCAGAGAAGCGTCTCCACCCACCGATCTGGAAGATGGTGCTTTATAGTCCGTCATGTTTCTCAGTCCCTGCCACAGACTCCTAGAGCCACTCTGTTGGAACTGTGACTCTAGTTTCTGTGCGTAGCGCTGTTTCGCCTCCTTCACCACTCTGCGCACGCTGTAGGACGCGGTTTTGTACTCGTCCATGTTTCCCCTGGCGAGCCCCGTGTTATACGGCGCGGACCGGGATCTCAAAGCATCGCGGACGGATTTATCCACCCACGGCTTCTGATTCGGAAAAGTTCTGATGGTGGTCTTCTTAACCGTGTCGTCCACCAGTTTTCCTACAAATCCCACAACCGCTTCCGTAAACATGTTGACGTCATCGGAGCTGCGCCGGAACATGTCCCAGTCTGCGTCATCTAGAGCGTCCTGCAGAGCGGCCTCCGATTGGTCCGTCCAGCGTGACACCTCCCTCCGAGCCGGAACTTCCTGCTTGAGCCTTTGTTTATATTTTGGCATGAGGAAGATGGCAGCGTGGTCGGATTTCCCAAACGGAGGGCGAGATTGAGCCTTATAACTGTCCCGCACTGTAGTGTAACAGTGGTCCAGTGTCCTTTCACCCCTGGTGGGGCAGCTGATGTGCTCATAAAAGTTTGGCGCTGCGCGTTTGAGGTTGGCACTGTTAAAATCCCCCGCCACAATAAGCGCAGCGTCTCGGTGTTGTGTCTGGTGCTGTGTGAGTGCTTCATGCAGCTCGCATAAAGCAGTGTCCGTGTTCGCCTGAGGTGGAGTATAAACGGCGCTGACTATGACCGATGTAAACTCCCGAGGTAGATAAAAAGGACGACATTTGATGGTTAATAGTTCCAGGTTGGGTGTGCAGGAGCGAGTGAGAGGAACAATGCTCGCGCTGTTGCACCAGCTACTGTTCACCATTAAACACACGCCGCCTCCCCTTGACTTTCCCGAGTCCTGTGTTCTGTCCATGCGGTGAACCGAGAAGAACTCGGCCGGCTGGATGGCGTGGTCCAGCACCGCTGGGTTCAGCCATGTCTCGGTGAAGCAGAGGAGATTGCAGTCCCGAATGTCTCTCTGGAACTTTACCCTGGCCCTGAGGTCATCGAGCTTATTTTCCAGAGACTGGACGTTGGCGAGCAGAATACTGGGCAGCGGTGTGCGGTGTGCACGAGCTCTCAGCCTGTTCCTGACGCCGGCTCGTTTCCCCCGGGGTCTCCATTTCGGGTCCCGTCCTTTGTTCTCCCTCAGGATCTCCTTCAGCCAACTCGGATCCGGGGTTAAAAACGACGAATTGTGAGTACATTGTACACCAATGGAAATAAGAGTATCTCTATTGTAACAAATGCACTCCATGATATCAGTTTGTCGGTTCCATGAAGTAGAAATTAAAACAAAGAAAAGTGGTAGGAGCAGTCGCGACGGCGGCCGACTTCGACAGCGCCATGTTAAGCGTGGTGTTAACTCAGCGCACGGATGTCAGCTGTCACGCACGGTCATGCATGGTTGTGTGTGATTAGCCCTGCAGTAGGTGGTCTGGAAGTGTGGCTTCCAAGGCCGTTGTTCACTAATTTGCCCTTTTAGAGTTATTTGTGATTATTATAGGGTAGGGCTGCAACGATTAGTCGACGTTCTCAACAATAGTTGACAATAAAAATAGTCGACAACGAATTTAGCCGTCGACTATTGTCGTGGGAAAAAAAAACTACAGAGTGAGACATCGTCTTCTAATCCTATCTCTGCTGAGAGTTACACAATGCACATGCGCAAAGAGGGGGAAAAAAAACTACAGTGAGACATCGTCTTCTTTTCTTATCTCTGCTGAGAGTTGCACATGCGCAATAAAGTCCGCCAGGGGAACAATATGGCGGAGGACTAGGGAACAAAACGGCGGCGGAGAACGTCAAAAGTCTGGGATAACTTCACGTTAAACATACAAAATAAAATAAATACATGTGAGATTTGTAAAGCGGACCTTGTGTACCACGGAAATACGTCTGCAATGCTCGAACATTTAAAGAGGAGGCACGTTGGACTTACATAACTTCATGCAAGATTTTAAGGCTGAAAGTGAAATAAGATCCATTTATAATAATCATGAGATACATAATCCGATTGGTCGACTAGTCGTTTTAATAGTCGGTGACTAATCGACCATCAGAATAGTCATTAGTTGCAGACCTATTATAGGGTGTCTGTCCTTGCAAGCCAAAGAATAAACGTTTCCTGTGGCTGCTGATTATAGGTTGTTTAAACAAGAAAAAGATAACATAACATTGCATCATTAGAGAACAAAGACCTTTAAATACTGTAATGAAGCTATGAAGAGGCTGGATAACTTAATACATCGAGGTTCAGACAGGTACTATTTTAGGCTCTCACAGAGAAGTAAGGCTGTCGCAGTACTTGAATTTCCATCTTGATAGCAGTGCCAAAGAAAATACTTGCTCCTGGAAAAAAATTCTGACACCCAGTAGTGACAATTGTTAAATAAGGAGTAGTAGGGTCAAATAATGTTTGCTCTGATCAGAAGGGGGTTGTGTAAACCTTTTGATCATCTGATAAATAGGGAAATACAGCCATGTTTACACTTTGATTGTTTCTTTGTGGTTGGATGATGTACGTCATGAGCCTGTTTGAAGGTGTCAATCAATTTTTAAATAAATCACATATGATGAAGTGAACACTCCTATTGTGTTGCCTTTAAGGCTTTTCTTTAAATAAATGAGTTGGTGTTAAAAAGGTTGATAGGTTTCAATAATATTAAAGGTGGTTACAAATTGTTTCAATAAATAATTCATGGTTTCTTTACGTTTTGTCTTAAAAATACTGTGGATAAAATGTACTTCCAGTTTCCGGTTACATACTTCCGGTCTCCCGGTTTCCGGTTGTAAGCAAGATCCCAAGAAAGACCATAAGAATGTTATCAGATGCCATCCGTGCTGAATTATCAGGCAGGAATGCCGTAAGTTCATTATATTGTGGTTAATACAGATGAGACTGGATATCAATGCTTACTTCGCTAAGATATGCCTTTGATGTAGTAGATGCACTTTGTTTTTGTATGTGATGACTGAACATACACTTCAACCAAGCTCCAGGGTCTTTATTTGTGGTTTTAACTCGGTGTCACCAACATCTTTGTTGAAAACGCTACACCTATAAAGTACATAACGTCACAAAATCACTCCACATACACTCACCGTATACTTTCTGAGATCTACGTCTTCAACTGCTTGTTAACACAAATATCTAATCAGCCAATGACATGAAAGCAGCTCAGCAACATGTAGTCATGTAGACACGTACAAGATGAGCATCAGACCTTTAAGCTAGATTGAAGAAAAGCTGCCTGAGTCTCCAGCTCTGCTCCACATTCAGACGGTGGAGTGAGTGATGCATGGTAGGCTGATGCTTGTGGCGTAGTGGTGTGGGGAATATTTTATTTGCACACTCTAGGCCCCTTTACACCAGCGTGGCCTGGTTTAAACACCAACGCCTACCTGAGTTTTGTTGCTGAGCATGTCTATCCCTTTATGACCACAATGTTCCGATCTTCTGATGCTACTTCCAGCCGGTAATGCACCATGTCCCAAGGCTCAAATCATCTCCCACTGCTTCCTTGAACATGACAATGAACTGTACTTCAATGGCCCCCCATAGTCACCAGATTTCAATCTAACAGACCACCTTTGGGATGTGGTGGAACGGGAGATTCTTATCATGTCAACTGAAAACATCTCACATTTATCACAGATCAATGTAAATTAAACTGTGATCTAATTTTAAGATTGTTCTATCGCCCATCTCAAGTGTGCGGTCACCAATGATGAAGTAGGCAGCTTTGTCCTGTGTAACATGTGTGTGAGCAGGGTTCAGGGTGTGTTCAACACAGATTAAACCTCTCTGTAAAAAGTATGACTGGTTAACCAGGATAGAAAGAGAGAGACAGTATGTGTGGTTTGTCTTGTAAATCAGCTGACATTATGTCATCTAAGAGCTCTGAACTAAGATGGATGTGCTTCCCAGCTACACTCTTTCCCTCTCTCCCCCTTTCTTTCTCTCTACTCCCAACCACAAATACAAAACAGAACTATTTCCATCTTGGTGAGGACTGTCACATCTTACATATCGCAGCCCCAGGATCGTTTACTGTTCCATGTTTCCTGTAAAATTATTCAGATCCTAACCACCTCCTCCCTCACGGCTACCAGCCGTAAGGTTAGCGCCCTACTCTAGTAACAGTTTTTGTGTATAAATGACTAAATGTTTTTATTAGTGATAACACACAGATGCATACTTGAATGGACATGTCAGGTGTAAGTCTGATCTAAACAGGAGTTATAAAAGCCTGAGGTGTGTGTGGAATAAGTCACCATAAAACTGCTTTAACCCCATTTTTAAAATGTTGGAACTGTGTAAAATGTAAATGAAAACAGAATGCAATGATTTACAAATATCATCACCTCATATTTTATTTCCAATAGAGCTTAAACAACATATCAGATAATGAAACAGACATTTTACCATTTTATGTAAAATATTGTCATTGTGAAAACTATGTTTATGTTTATGAATTAAATATGGATCGATGAGATTTCAAATCTTTTATATTCTGTTTTTGTTTGCATTTTACGGTGTCCAAATGTTATTAGATTTGGGGTTGAAGATTAGTGCAGAATTTCAATCCGTATGTGGAACTCAGCAAATGAACATCAGGTATTTTTGTGTCATCACTCAAATACAAAAAAGGCACTAAAAAGCAGCCTGAGTTAACTGGCAATGGTGAAAATACTTGTTAAAGCCAGAAACTAATCTTGCCACGATTATGCTGGAGTTTAAAACAAACAGGTCAAAAGTAAAAATTCTGAACAAACAATATAGGAAAATAGACTTTGCTGAATCCTGACCTTTAGCTGTCTGGCAAACTCCACATGGTTGTCGTAGACAAGAACATTGGCGATCATGTCTTCTTTCTGCTTCGAAAAGGAGGATGGTCCCTCTGTGACATCTGGCTCGACGATTACTTTAAGCAAAGTGTGAGGACACCTGGTCCCATCCCACACCTAAAAAAAAAACACAAAACCACAAGACAACTTCAGAACGTGCTTTCGAATTTATTATGTAAACAGTGTCTTCTCTCCAGCCACTCTTCCATAAAGAGCACCTGATCTAGCAGTCTCTGTTGTGGAGCTTTCAGTTCCTTCAGAGCTACCGTTGGTCTTTGTGGCTTCTGTTCAAAGTCCTCCCTGTTCTTCTCCTTCTCCTCAACCTTATTTTATATTTTTCATTTATTTTGTATCAACTGTTATTTATCTGTTAATTTACTTATTTTAAAATGCTTTGTACTTATTTATTTGTATATATGCACATATATATATGTATATATATATACATATATATATATATATACACATGTAGAAGAGTCTTGTTTTCATGTGGTAGTGTCAACAGCCGTTTCCTTGGTTACCATGTCTGACCCACATGCATGTTCAACTTCACATGGCAGAGCAGTGGCAACGCCCGCAAATAAAGAGGAGATGTGTAAAATATATATAATAAAGAGTAGACAAGAGAGTGTATTCGAGCAGCCCCATTAAAAAAACCTTCTTATGCGTGGATCAGTTTTACTGGCATAAAACCATGAGGTGGAGAAAGTTTTTATTTACTGGGTCTTACCCCAGGTCATTTTGAGATGAGTCAGTGTTTTCATTGTACATGTACATGTATTTAAAAAGAAAAGAAATATGCTCTAAAGTAGTTTTATTTAGCTGGCTGAGGGAAAAATGGCTCTTTGGATTGGAAAGGCTGCAGACCCCTGCACTAAACACATAAACAGGTTTAGCAGCAGTTTTCTCTTTAAACAGCATAAGTTAAAATATTTCCTCATATATATTTATAAAATCAAATATTCATGAGAAAGAAGGATGAAATGTTCAGGATTTACTAACTAAAAGGTAAAAAGTCAGCAGGTGAACAGACAGAAAGCAGGATGAGAATCTCACAGCTTCTAGATGGTGAGAGAAATATTCACAATATGTACAATAACTTCCATCCATGCACCTTCACTGCTTCATTATCCACATTTCTGGATATAAATTCTCTAAACTTTCATTCTTAGCTCGACTGCTGAGTTTCATATATGTCATTATGATCTCCCGCACCTGGGCTCCAAAAGTTTCTCTAACTGGACCTCTTTAAATTTTATTTAAATGCACCTGCTCTATATGAACAAAAGCTTAGTAACTTTAGGTTTAATAAACACTTAATTCTAAAAATAAATAAGCTTTTTTATGTATTTTAATATCAGTCTAAACATAAATAACATTGAAAGATGAACATTTCAGGATTTTGTTGTTAAAAGGTAACAAGTCAGCAGGATGAATGTGTGAAGCAGCTTTTCTTATAAACATGGAGGGAACAATATCTAATAGTGAATTTCAGCATCAGGTGTGTTTCTCTGCAGGAACAGACAAAAAGCAGGATTACAATCTCAGCGCTTCTAGAGTGAAGATGGAAGTGATGTTAAAAAAAATCAGAAAAATGAAGATAATGACTTCAAATTTGTGCAAATTTAAGAGTGAATTTTAACATTTTCTCCTAAAATTCTTCTATGGCATATAAGCAATAGGAGACAAAGTGGCACTGATCAGCAAAAGAGCAATTACAAGTTTAGTCCTTACAAAGTTATTCAACGACTTTTTAAAACTTAAAACCTTAAAGGGGCAATAAGCAGAAATTCATCATTTTGAGATTGAAGAAATTAAAAGATCTCGTTTTGAGGAACTAGAGATTTAATTTAAACTAGAGGTCTGTGTTGATTTCCCGTCCTATGATGACCATGTATGCTCATATGAATCGCCGCTTCCTCTCTCCTCTTGGGGCCGAAGCCCTCCTTCCCTATAAAAGGCCACAGCAAGCAAGCAACGGCGAAGAGTAAGGCAGGGCAAGGCAGTTTATTTATATAGCACGTTTCATGTACAGGACAATTCAAAGTGCTTTACATAAAACAAAGACATTACAGATATTTAGAAATAGTAAAAGGCATCAACACATAATCACAATAAAATAATAAATTACATTAAAATGATTAAAAACAAGATAAGTTAAAAAGTTAGCGTGTAGATTTCATGCATAGACATGAGAAAAGAAATGTTTTTAACCTGGATTTAAAAATGTCTACATTTGGTGAAAGTTTAATCTCCACTGGCAGTTTGTTCCATTTGTTTGCAGCATAACAGCTAAATGCTGCTTCTCCATGTTTAGTCTGGACTCTGGTCTGGACTCTGGTCTGGCCTCGGGTCTTTACTGTGGCCTGGACTCTGGTCTGGACTCTGGCCTGAACTCTGGTCTGGACCCTGGTGTGGACTCTGGTCTGGACTCTGGTCTGGACTCTGGTCTGGACTAGTTGACCAGAGTCTTTGGATCTAAGAGCTCTGCTAGGTTTATATTCTCTGAACATACCACAGATATATTCTGGGCCTAAACCATTCTGGGATTTGTAAACAAGCAGAAGGGTTTTAAAATCTATTCTGTGACTGACTGGAAACCAGTGTAAAGATTTCAAAACTGGTGTGATGTGTTCAGATCTCTTAGTCCTGGTTAAAACTCTAGCAGCAGCATCTGGATGAGCTGCAGATGTTTAATGCTCTTTTTAGGAAGTCCTGTTAAAGACCATTACAGTAATCCAGTCTACTGGAGATGAATGCATGGATGAGTTTCTCTTGGTCTTTCTGGGAGACTAAACTTTTAATTCTGTTGATGTTTCTGAGCTGGTAAAAAGCTTCTTAGTGAAGCTTTGATGTGGCTGCTGAAAGTCAGGTCTGAGTCTATCAACACTCCAAGGTAACGAACTTGGTCGGTGATTTTAAGAGCCCGAGGCTCCAGGTGTTTACCAATGCTGTCCCTCTTCTCTTTGCTACCAAACAGAATAATCTCAGTTTTGTCTTCATTTAATTGTAGAAAATTCTCCTTCATCCAGGTGTTTATTTGCTCCAGACACTGACACATTAAGTAGGGAGTAGAACAAAGCGTTCACATGCAGACAACCATGATCTGAAATTACCTCTAAAAAAACTACAGTTGTTGGGGAAGGTATCGTAAGGAAGGGGCATAACCCAGATCAACGTTGGCCTTGTATTTCCACAGTGTAGTGCCTGCAAGAGCTAAAGGGGTTACTATTTGACTTGGAGCTAACGCTTTTCCTGGACACTAGGGCTGCTCGCTCTCTCTCTTTCTCTATCCATCCATCATCCATCTATCCATCCATCCATCTATCCATCCATCTATCCATCCATCCATCCATCCATCCATCCATCCATCCATCCATCCATCTATCCATCCATCCATCCATCCATCTAACCAGCTATCTATCCATCTATCTATCTATCCATCCATCCATCCATCCATCCATCCATCCATCCAGATCTCTTTTGGAGACCAATGAAAAGCTTTTGGATTGTGGAAGTAGCAGTGACTATCATTTACCAGACATGGGCTAGATTGAAAATTAAAAACCAATAAAAAACTTATCATGAGCACATATATGCTACTTACTAGGATATTTTTCATACCTCAGCCAGAGTCCGTTCAACAACAGCGAGGCTATTAACTGCCTCCATGATTCTCTTCCATGTTTTTAGTGCACGCCTTTGGCTCCGGTTTTTAGGCTGCCAAACAGCACCTCGTTATTCTTTTCCATCTCACAAGGGAGGGTTTTGGTCTTGACCTACGAAAAGTTTCTTTTTTTGGCAGAACCTCTCTGCTCCATGGTTTGACCTCACTTGGCATCTAGACCACAAATAATTAAGCAGATTTCAGCCGCTGCATTTATCAGGGCATGATCATTAGTAAGCTGGAACTGGTCAGATTGACTAATTGATATGATAGGTTTTATGAATCACACGTGGATCCTAATGTATGATCATTCCCATGATCAGATGTGAGCTTATTTCCACGTTCGTTTGATAAATGAAGGCTTATGTGTATGTCTCAATATTTGCAGCCGTGCCAGCACTGTGCCCTAGGCAAATTATCTTATACTAACCCTAACTTACAAAAAAAAAAGACTATGTGCACTGCCTCCAGCACTACATGACAGCACCTGGTCCACCTGGACTTCCAGCAGTCTGACTACCACTTAATGATGACGTCCATCTGGTTTGAATTCTTGCTTGTGTTGTTCTTCCTCTTTGAATAAAAGTGTCTGCTAAATGACTGTAGAGTAGAATAGAATAGAATAGAATAGAATTATTCTTCATCTCATCTTATCTGAACTTTAAGGATATGTAGAGTAACTTTTTCGGTGTGTGTCTCAGCCTTTCAGTCATTTGTGGAAAATTAGTTCATGAAGTTTGAAAATGTGACGCGACTTCACAGCTGAGCGTAGCTGTCACATGATGTCACATGATGTCACATGATGTCACATGATGTCACATGATGTCACATGATGTCACATGATGTCACATGATGTCACATGATGTTTAAATGACTGTCAAAAGAGAAAGACTACAGGAATGACAACTGCTTAGTGGATTTGTAAAACCGTGAAAGCTGCGGACCAGGTGTCATGGAATGTAAAAATTAATCGAGCTCCTCATGATTTTTGTTTATTGCAATGCTTTAAATTGAGATTTTCATTTAAAAACGATTAATTATTCAGCCTTACTTATTATTGTATCATAAGAAAGGAAATCTATGAATGAATCTGTGATACATTTACGATGAGTTGCATTTCCACCAGTAAAACCTGCACCCCCCGCGACTTCTTACCTTGAGCAGAGTGCAGGTGGTGTCGATGGGAGCTTTGGCCAGCAGCTGGCAGGTCAGGTCGAAGTAGTCTCTGGGCTGAACAGCAGACAGGGGGACTGAGGCTGAAACCGGAGGAAGGACAGCCTGACTGGCGGCCCAGGATCGCAGCTCCTCCACCGTCCGTCGGTCCTCCTCGTCAAACTGATATTGGACGCTGGATGTCCGAGGTTCCATGACGCTGCCCACTGCTCCATCAAACGCCAACACAGAGAAACCAAACGTGTTGACCAGCGTCATGGCATTGTTGAATAAGTGAGCCTGTGCAGAGAGATGTTGGATTAGTTATCCACCTCCACCATAAATGATCTCATTAAACTCTCGTTTCAATATACAGGTGATTTTGGACCTTGACCCTATGCATGCGGATGATGTCTCCCATCTGAAAGATTTTGGGATGATTCTCCAGATTCTCATGGAAGATGGTACAGCCCACTCTTCGGTTGGACTGATCAGTGATCTTCAGGCTGGAGCAGAGATCTGTTGGGAAAAACCTGTTGTCAGTATCAAGTGTTTGCCACTGACACATGAAGAGTAAAAGAGTAAAAAACTCCCATCCAGACTTTCATGACTCCTGCAGTAGAAATTGTCATCACTTATCTGCTGCCATTTTATCAATAAGAATCATCCCATAAGAATATTAAACTGTCCAGTACATTGGTTTATGACTAAATAACATTTTCTTGCTAATTAACAACATGCCCAATGTTTTAAACGTTGTGTTGCCATGGTGATGATGTTAGCAATAGCATCTAGCTGAAATTAGTCTTAAAGAGCTACAGGCTGTAGACTTATCTCCATGTGTTTCATAAACAAGTCGCTGTGGTTGCGCTGGGCTCCTGACTCACCGGTACCACGACTCCTGAAGGGCTGTTTGAAGAACACCACCACACCATACACGTTGACAACAGATCCAGCTTTCAGGTCATCTAGTCGCACATAAGTGTATTTTGGAGCCTTGGGTGCCCTGGAAACCTGAAAGAGAGACGTAACTGTTTTGAGAACAAGAATACATGGGTTTTATGACATGCTGCATAAGTTGCAATTAATTATTAGTCTTGTCTGTTTTTTTTTTCTATTAAGCTATATGTAACTTGTAAGACTCTTACTCCCTATTCCAGTGTTTCCCAGTCCAGGTCCTCGGGACCTCCTGCCCTGCATGTCTTAGACGTGTTCCTACTCCAACTCACTTGATTCAAATTAATGAACTTCCTCACCAAGTTCTTTGCAGCCTGTTTGCGAGCTATTAATTTAATTTAGGTGTTAAAGTCAGGTTACATCTGCAGGGCAGGGGGTCCCCAGGACCTGAATGGGGAAGCACTGTCCTATTCTATGCACCTCTTGTATTATACTGCTCATTCCCTGTGCTTTGAGCTGATTTTATGCCTTTTTTTCCTTTAATAGAAACATTTTGATTTCCTTCCTCTAAGTCCCAGATTCCCGTCACCCCTCTGCCTTATACTGATCTCCAAATTTTATTGAGATGTGTTACTGTCATCAAATCCAAGATGAGCTCATAAATCTCACGTAATAGTAAAATGTTTCACTTCAAACATCTGCTATGTTATCAGTATTAGGGTCATTCTATGAAACGGGGGCCATTTGAGTCCACATCATTTGATGAGATTAAAAATCCATAAAAACGTGACCAACTGTATTTCCAAAGTTTCAAGCTGTTAAGATAAGTCTTCATAATCACATAATAAGAGACAATGTGATTTTAAATTAGGACATGGACATTTTTGCCATATCCACAATGACCAACAAGGAATTTGTGTGTTACATATCAACAAAAAATATTTTTTAATCAAATGTTTATTGTTTTCAGGATGAAATGGATTTCCTTGATACTATGAACAATATATTTTAAAAGAATAAATATTATTATTATTTTAGTAAAGAAATTACAATTTGAGTGTGTCCCTTAGTTTGACTTACCACCCCATCACACTTTTTTGTCTATACGAAATTTACTTCTTTTACATGGCATCACAAACAGGAAATGACATCACGTGAGTGTCTGTAGGAGCCAAGTTCAAATACAGGAAGTTCCCACACTATTTTACATAGTTTGTTGTTTTTATAGGTTGGACGGGGTCCGTCAAGCTAAATGCTACCACCCCATCACGAAAATAGATCAGGAAAACTTCATTTAATAAAAAATCACTATCAATTTCAGATTGAAATCAGATATGCTGAGTCAGCTAGTTTACCATGCAGTGAACAGGCAGCCATTTTACGTTGAAATTTACCACACCGTCACTTTTTTCATTGTGGTATTTATGAAGCACATACACCTGTGAAGTTGTTTTAAACTTGAATTAAGGTTTAAAATATTAATATCTAATGAAGGGCACTTTACTAGTAGGAAAAGACACGATTTTTAGAAATTATTTCATGTGTTATTGGTCAGTGTGTGCATATTGTCTGTGACAGGGTGGTCCAAGAATGACTCCCAGGTCTGAATAAATATAGGTAAATTAATAGTACAGGTAATATTAAAATATGTTATACCTGATGTGGGTTTATTGTGGATTTCTTAAAATAATGTTTGCCCTTGATTCAATTTTTTAAATTAGACAAATAAGGCTAAAAGTAACTGTGTGTTAAATCTAATAGCATTCAGTCAGCAAATTAAAGAAAGTAATTCATCTCCCCACCATAAAACAAGCTGGATCTACATTAGAAGACTAAATTACCTGAAGAAGATAAAAACTTCAGTGTTACTCCAAAGACTCCATCTGAGTAACGTCTGATACGTGTTTGTTCTTTGTTTTTTCATCTCTTAAGGTTTAACTACCATTTTATTTGCTTGCATTATTTAATCAGCATGATTAATTTTTCAAATGTCCTTAAACTTCTGTTAATCAGCATCCACAACCAGTGATTTCTCAGCCCCCCTCCTCACAGCTGTCTTTTATAGTAGTGTTTGGGTCACTCTTCACTGCAGCACAAAATACTACTAAATACAACAATTCATTTTAAGTTTATAAAAGCTTGAGCGCTCACTTTGCAAAGCTATTTAACAGAAATAAAGATAGATTTTAATAATCTAATCATTTTACCCTTGTTGACCTGAGTAACTGTTACACACTGCACCTTTAAATTGCTCTAAAAGTGTGTATATGTACGCTCCCAGGAATAATGCAAAAGGAGATCCCAGTTTTTTATAGAAGAAAGGGTGTGTTTAAGTAACATTTATACATCTAGCCACCGATGATGAAAGGATGTGCTGTGGACAGATTTTCATTTACATGAAAATAAAAGTCTATAACAGTTGATATGACACTGGCATACTGGTGTTTGATAGATCCAAATATAAATCAATCCATGATCTGAAGCCTGACGTCAGCAGAGGCCTCACTGCTTGAATCTGTGCTCACATCACAAATGCTGTAAAGGCTTTGAGAGACTAAGTAAAATTATTTTTGGCCAAACCTTTTGTCCACCATCACATTCATCCTCACACTGGTGTGTAATCCTGTGTGTACCAGACAGACATTCATGCTAGCATTCCCAGACATCAATGAGCTGAAAGCATTGAGACCTGTCAACCTCAAAGTGTGATTAGGACAAACTGTGGATTTTAATCTCTAGCAATAGTTAATTAACACTCATTAAGTGTTAATTAACGTTAGTTAATTAAAACTAGAACTGGCCTGGGGGTAAATTTTACCTCCTTGGTTTCTCAAACACTTGTATCTCTGTTAAAATAAAATCCCTACTTCTCTCAATTTGTGACTTTTCCTGAAATAAGTCCAGCAAACAGCGAATTTTGGTGAGTGTGTGATCCCAAGAAAAAGAAATCTGAGCATATATACCTAGAACATCCAAGGAGGTCATTTCTACCATCTAATGCACTGTGTTCAGCTGTCAGATGTTTTCATGCAACGCCCATTCGCGACACTGCTGGTTGCTTAGTAACGCAGGTGAGTTTGACAGCTGTCAGAGTCAGTAACAGGGTTTTATAATCATTTAGGGTAATCTAAGGCTAAATTTGACAAACGGATAAATTCAAGAGATGGATGAATGCCAACGAAGTTTTAGTTTACATATAAGTGTATGTGTATATATATATATATATATATATATATATATATATATAAATATATATAGACACTTATATGTGCTCTTGCTCTTCATTTGTTGTACATACTTTTTTTTCCAACTCACCTTTTGATCTGTCCCTTCCAAACTGTAAATTAAACTAAACTTAGTTCAGTTACTTTTTAATTGAAAAAGTCTAAGAATTTCTCCACAAACATATATCTTTCCTCACTGACCTCAATAGTTTGTTATCAAAATGTTCTAGTTACGTTTAAAATTGTGTAGCACTTACAAATAGTGGTTTTAAACCATCTATAAAAACCAGTGAGGATATCAGTTCATTCGAATCAGGTATGTTGGCGAAGCAAAACACCTAAAACAAGCATGACAGTGGTACCAAGACACAGGACTAAAGAAGCTCGACACACAGCATGCAGACAGCAACAAGACCTCAACACAACTCCACCGTGTATTTAGTAAATTACGCCGTGTATTTAGTAAATTACGCCGTGTGTATTTAGTAAATTACGCCATCTATTTAGTAAATTACACCGTGTATTTTGTAAATTACGCCATGTTTTTAGTAAATTACGCCGTGTATTTAGTAAATTACGCCGTGTATTTAGTAAATTACGGCGTGTATTTATTAAATTACACCGTGTATTTTGTAAATTACGCCGTGTATTTAGTAAATTACACCGTGTATTTAGTAAATTACGCCGTGTATTTAGTAAATTACGCCGTGTATTTAGTAAATTACACCGTGTATTTAGTAAATTACGCCGTGTATTTAGTAAATTACGCCGTGTGTATTTAGTAAATTACGCCATCTATTTAGTAAATTACACCGTGTATTTAGTAAATTACGCCGTGTATTTAGTAAATTACGCCGTGTGTATTTAGTAAATTACGCCATCTATTTAGTAAATTACACTGTGTATTTTGTAAATTACGCCATGTTTTTAGTAAATTACGCCGTGTATTTAGTAAATTACGCCGTGTATTTAGTAAATTACGGCGTGTATTTATTAAATTACACCGTGTATTTTGTAAATTACGCCGTGTATTTAGTAAATTACGCCGTGTATTTAGTAAATTACGCCGTGTATTTAGTAAATTACGCCGTGTGTATTTAGTAAATTACGCCATCTATTTAGTAAATTACACCGTGTATTTAGTAAATTACGCCGTGTATTTAGTAAATTACGGCGTGTATTTATTAAATTACACCGTGTATTTTGTAAATTACGCCGTGTATTTAGTAAATTACGCCGTGTATTTAGTAAATTACACCGTGTATTTAGTAAATTATGCCGTGTATTTAGTAAATTACACCATGTATTTAGTAAACTACGCCGTGTATTTAGTAAATTACGGCGTGTGTATTTAGTAAATTACGGCGTGTATTTAGTAAATTACGGCGTGTATTTAGTAAATTACGGCGTGTATTTAGTAAATTACGGCGTGTATTTAGTAAATTACGCCGTGTGTATTTAGTAAATTGCGCCGTGTATTTAGTAAATTACACCATGTATTTAGTAAATTACGCTGTGTATTTAGTAAATTACGCCGTGTATTTAGTAAATTACGCCGTGTACTTAGTAAATTACGCCGTGTACTTAGTAAATTACACCGTGTATTTAGTAAATTACATCCCCTGAATCTCACTTCAGCCGAAAGAGTGGAGCTCCTCTTGTTTGCCAGCACGGATCTTTGATCAGGAGAAGGCTGTTGGCGGGACACCTGAAAGAAAACAGATATTATACTTTTGTTTTTCTTTCACTGCCTGGAAGAATTTGGAGATCGTAAATTAAAAAGCATATGATTTAATGTGCAAGTATTAAGATTAACTAGGGAGCACAGTTGCACAAGATCGCAAAACAACTCGATCATTTATGATTCAGCACTCAAACTGACACACACTCATCCACTGACATGTAACACACACACCATCACTGTATGTGCAGCAGATTGAATCACCACCAGCTACACTTTTGTGTACATATACTGGCTGCTGGTAATGTTTTTCTCATTTTCTTAGAAGGATGTAGGATGTTTTCAGGTACAGCTGTTCGGGTTTTTATTGTTGCTATTTTTGCTATCTTCTATCTACATAGTTTATCTTCCCAACGAGGAGCGGTGCTGTGCAGACCCTCTCATACGAGGCTTGGTCTTCTCGCAGCAGCAGCAGCTGCATTCAGACGACGTTCACCTCTGTTTCATGACCAGGCTGGAAATGAAACGTAAAAGCTGCTGCTGGAGGATCCTGCTGGTTTACCGTCACAGTAACGTCTGTTAATGAAGAGTGTGGAGGAAATATTTAAACAGTTACGTGTCGTGACATGTTCCAGACTCCTAATTAAAAAACAAAATACACTTAAAAATTAACTATAAAATAAAGAAAATATTGACAGGATATTTATTTTATTTATTTATTTATTGTTCTAAACATTGTTAGGTTGTCTTTTTATCATTTTTGCCTTTCATCCCTCTTTATGGCAGCATCCATAACAACTACATGTACCAGGCTGATGATGCTAATTAGCGACTTGTAGGACAGCCAATAGCTGCTGTTCTTACTGAGGAGTGGGAACAGTGGCTGGAGGAGCATCAGTCCCTGAAGCTGTTTATTACCAGGAACTACATGGACCAGTCGTACCATGTCCTGTGGGGGAAGATGGGGACAAAGTTGTCATTCTGCTTCGACTATGAAGTGAAAATCAAATCAAATCAAATCTGATTTGATTTGATAATTTCTATGTCTACTTGTTCTGTATTCGTGCGACCAGTAAGATGATTTTTTTATGTCAACTGCTGCACAAAAAATGTAAACATTGTAATTTCTGAATTTATTTATATTTATATTTATCACTAATACAGTGAAATGAGAGGAAATGTGAATGTTTGCTAAGCAAGGTGATTTCAGTGTGCACCCTTAAATTTTCTGCTTGCGCTCCTAAAAATATAAGTTAGGGGCTGCTGTGCTCCTCGTAAAGAAGTTAGTCTGGAACCCTGGACTTGGACTTTTAGCCATTGTTGAAAATGAGTAATATCTCAAAATCAAAAGGAATCATCTTCGTTCTATGTTTGATCTGTGCAGTTCATCAAAGAACATGTATGGTGGTGATGCTCCTGCGTTTACGCTCAAAGATATATACCTGATGGATGAAGTCTCATTCAAGTGTAAGATATCATTCGAAAGCTTGCGAGATGTAGAATGTCAACAACCCAGTACCCGTTACAGTGGCAAGAAGGGTTTAAGATGTTTAAGCCTGTTAAGAGGGGTTTTTTTTCTGTTTATGGGGCTATGTAAGCACTTGACATTATAACTAATGACTTTTATTCCTTCCATTAATTCTTATTAGGGGTGGGACTTTAACACACAAAAAAATGAACACGTTTAAAAAATTAATGCATTTAACTGCAATTAAAAACGGATTAAAAACTGAGACACGTCACATGCTAATTTAACTACGTTGGCGCTATAATTAGGCAGTTTTCAGACCCATGAAGAGACTCTATTTCAAAGAAGTGAAAAATTTAGTGACTTTTCGGGTGTTGTTGGAGATTTTTGGGAACTGGCGTGGAAGCACGTTTGCTTCTTCTCAATGAGCAGTGCTTCCGCAGGCCCATCCCCTGCAAGAGTGATTACAGCTGGAGACGCTCACCACTGCTCCATGACCAGAAAATAATGCGAAAAGCTGGCTGATCTCACCGTAGCTTACAGTCAGATATTAATGAAGATTGAACATTTAAAAAGTTAAAAGTTGTTGTAGACTTAATTATAAAACAATCAGAGCTGATATTTAAAGTACCTAAAATGACACTTCAGCCTCAGTTCTGTTCAGTTTTGGCCAGGTTTTTTTTTCTATTTCTTTATCTACTGTTTGGAATTTAAATGCAATAAAATGCATTTTTCAAGACATTACTAGAGCTTGAGTTTACAATATAAATGTCTTTGTTTATTATGTGATTCAGTCGTCCACTAAAATGTATTTAAATGAAAAATTTGGGTTTTTGGGGCAAATATTGTTATGCAATTAATCGAGATTAATTAATTTTAAGGCCTGTACTTAATTTGATTAATTTTTCTAATCAAGTCCCACCCCTACTTCTTACATGCAAATTGTCGAACCATATATCCTTAGATGTATAAAGAGATTGTGGGCCTATTGGACCCTGAGATGTGTTGCTAAACATAACTCATGTCTTAAAACAGAACATTAACACAAACAATGAAACTACATACATGAACATTCTGAACATTCTGCATCCAGACTTCCAAATTTTTCCCCCATAAACATATGTGCCTTCCACGTAGTACAATTAACAAAACCATATATTGTATTTGACTTACACCTTGTTGGTCAACAAGACTTAGAAAACTTTTTGCGAGGTGGTGAAAGATTATCCAGAACCTCCAGAAAGGAGTCTGGGCCTCGACTGCAGTCGTACAGTAGATCTGTGTCCCTTCAAACATCACATACGTCCTGCATTTGGGCCACCCACTCATACCGCAAAAAAAGGAAAATTATTATACCAAATCCGCCCTTTTCACCCACAAAGTCGATATCCAACAGGACAGTCACCAGGACTCACCATAATATATATCTTCGGTCCAGTCTGTGTACAGTCCACTCGCTGGAGGCAAACCCACCGATTCAAACAGCCCCTCAGGTCCCAACGATTCACCGTACAGTTAAAGTTCCAGAGGTATCATGCATTACAAATGTTTAACTGTATCCCTGCAAGGTCCTTAAAAAGCTATAAAAATAATAGATGGCCCAGATAGTAAAGTATGTAAACAAAAGCATTACATAAAAAAACAGGCCTATTGTAACTCCAAAAACCAAAACCCAAACACTCAGGAGCTTACTTCCATAATTATGCTGTTGGCACAGACTGTTGCCTTCACCAATACTTCACTACGCTTCTCACAGATCAGCAGTAAACTGGTGGAGTGTTACCAGTGTAACGAAAGTGTGTGTGTGTCTCCGTGAGTAACAAGTAGCTTGGTCAGGAAAAGCATGCAGTACTTCATAGAAGTTTCCTTGTTGTTTGTAGACCTCAGCTGATTGATGCGGATGGAATCTAATGTTTTGTAAAACAGCTGACCTTTCGCTTTCGATGCTTTCCTAACACATTCCTTATCTCGATATCAGACCCGTCCTATTGTAAGGGGAAAAACAACACAGAAGTGTAAAATGAGAGTCACAAGAGCCAAGGGAATATGGGAGTTGGCCGCTTACCCATATTTAGGTGGTGAATGTTTTGTGATTTGTACATGTAAATTAGCTACTAGGCTATCAGTTAGCGGCTAAAGCTAATATGCATGTGACGGCCATGCAGGTATTGTGACTCGATTGTGAGTGTGTTGTGTTTGTGCTTGAATGTTATCACGGAGGGATATTGGGAGTTACAGAGATATATATGATTTTTTCATTAATCTCGAAGTGAGAAGGGCAAGACGGTAACCTGTCAGGGCCAGTTGTTGCACGAAACGCACCCTGACAGGAGTGATAAATACATGCTATGTCTGTTTACAGAACTGTTCCATTAAAGGCTCCATAAAAATCATCCTTCTCAAGGGTGCAACACTATTTTGTTGGGACCTTCCGTTGGGGTACCAATCTAACCAACACGAACTGCAAGGGTTTGACACACTGAAATCCGTTGATTGGTTGAGAAAAAAAACAAAAAGTCCCATCACGTGGGACTTGGCATAAAAACAAAGTAGAAATGGCTCCTTGTTGAGAGCAACATAATTTCTTTTTGTTAATTAAATCTCCTTATAAAATGGCGTTACGAAGCACCGCCAAGGGGGACGGTGGGGAAAGAGTTAACAAAGATGCGCTAGAAAACATTCGCTTTGAGGATTTTTTTTTGCAGCTGATCTAACAGGAAGAGGGTTGCAACAACTGTTGAAGCAATCGACAGAATCAACAGATGTCCGTCTAACTGGGACACGTCACCCAATGTTAAATATATTCTCAGTCCACCCTCAGCAGTAGGCTGCATTTTCCTTCCCAAGATGTTCTTAGGAGACAAATCACAGGAGACACGGCTTCCTTTTAAAGGGCTTCTGCTAACGGACGCTAAGGTTAGTTATTAAGCAGGTTCTGTTTTGGTGACATAATTTATGCTTTCTGTACATTTTCAGTCACACCAAGTCTGATTTTTACTGCAGACAAAATGTTTCAGGTCTGCTCCATCTGCAGTTTTAACAATTTAGTTTGTTAAAAATGCCTAAAATGAAATGTTTGAAGAAACGTGTCTTATGACAGAGTCTGCATACAAACCATGAGGACAGGAGCAGGTAATGAGAGACATGTCTCCAGGTGGTCCGGTTGTTTCTGTCTGACTGGCACAGACTGAGACATGGACAAAGATGAGTCATGTTCAATTTATAGCTCTCACAGAATTTCTCACGCTCTACCAAACTGTTGCAGCCTGCAGACCATTTATACAGACGCAAATACACACAGATAATGAAGCTGTCACGCAGTAGTTTAGATGGAGTATGAGCAGCACTGAGCAACTGCTGTTAACCACAGTTAATGTACAGCCGCTTGGAAAGTACACTCTAAAAATAATTCAGAAGCTTAGTAAATATCACTAGAATTAAAAGTTAAATGACCTTGATAAGATCTCTGAAACAGGCTTAAATGATTATTTGAGTTGAATAAACTGAAAAAAATGTCTAAAAAATTAACAGGTCTTTTAATGTCAAACTAAGGTATTTTATTTAAGTTTATTTCAAAGAGAAAAAATCAGTATTTGAATCTGAATCCATTTCTTTTATGAATTTATTATTTTTATTCAAAACTAATCAAAATATTGAAGAAATTTGTATCTATACTTATCAGTACCATGAACTAAAACTATCAATGATATAAATTAATATTGTGCATCTCGGACAACAACCTAAAAGTTTAAGTAAGGTTTCATGATTTACTGGGCGTGAAGAACGTGGCCTCATGGTTAACGGACAGGTGGCTTCCTGGAAAACAAATGTAGGCAAGTGTCCAGAAAGCAAACGTAAGTGTAATAATAACCCCGTTTTCACCCAATGTCGGCTTTTTAGGATGTAACTGTATGAATACCATATATTACCAAAATTTAATTTTTAGTTTAGATTGTTAGTCGTATTCTCCAATTAGTTCTCCAGCCCCAACGTGCACGGTTGCCCGTTGTTGGCATTTCTCTGTAACTTTATTGAAAACATTAAAATAAATCAACACGTGGCTAACACTTTGCCCCAGTAGTACACACTTCGCAGCATGTCTCTGCCCGTCGACCCTTCGAACTTCTGCAGTGGCATTTCTGTGCATATCAGCGCAGAAGACAAGAGAATCCTACTGTTTCCTGTCAAGAAAATATGGAAGGATGTGTTAAATTCTTGGCTGTTCATACAGTAGAGGACAGCTACACTCGCTTTATAGATTCCAACGCAGCCCCCTGATAGTGGCAGATGAAACTATTTCATTCCCAGCAACACGGTATAGTATATATAATACGGTACAGTTTAATGAACAGTTGTCAATCTGACACTAAATTCTGCTGCTGAGCGTTAACAACTAAGCTGGGAGATTTTGTGAAATGTAATTTGCTCTTATCAGGGCCACATTATGAGCAGAAAATAAAAATCATTTGATTGCAGGACACCACTGTACGTAAACATATGAAATTAACAGCTTTAGAAGTTTGAAGTGACTTCTTTACCAACTTTTGATAACTAATTATAAGGATATTTGTTTTCTATTCCAGTGTGGATTGTCAGTTACTAAAAGCAGTTTCTGTACGACTGATCGTGAATTAATGCACTGATGTCAGGCCTTGAACAAAAACAGAATGATTTTAAGATAGCTAGAATAGATATCCTTATCAGTGAATGTAGACTACTGTCAGTACAATTCTCCATCTGCTGTCATTGTTAGCAGGCAGTAGCAGATATGAGGTAAAATGTACTTGCAAAACCCACAACATCGACTGGATTTGTCAAGACATTTGGGCTGATGCTGCTGAGGACTGGTCTTTTAGGAAATACTTCTGGACTAATGCAGAAAGCTACCATCAACTCCCATTATAGTTACCCTCAACTAACATGAGTATTCACTCATTTGATGCATTTTCACTAATGGCTTTATACTTAATGTTTTAAAAAATGTTTTTTCCAACATGTTAAATATTTTCTTTCAGCATCTGAACAGATATAAAGTTAAAGTGACATTTTAGGGGCTTTAACTTGCAGCTCCAGCTGTTTTGTAATTCAGAGTCTACAACATGTTACAGTATTTTTTACTTTTTAAATGTTTGTTAATTAAAAGGGATAATATCTGAATGCAAGCCAGGGCGAGGTCAGCCAGTGTCAGCTGGTCTTCGTCTCCTGCTCCGCCTGCAGCCGTGAGCGCTAACGGACGTGTGCACCAGTTTAATCGTTGTTCCAGAAACTCGAGGACTTACAAACATTCTGCGTTGTTTGTAATGAATTATTGTTTGTATGTGATTAAATGCAATATTGTTTTTAACACATACATTTTTTGTAATTACAAAAAGATCCACCTCTAATATTTAAATTAGAAATTTTGATATTCTAAATATTTCAATTATACTAATGACAATACTTTTTATTTTTATATTTAAATGTATTTTTATAGAATATGTACGATATGCAAAAATGAATTAAATATTCTATAAATAGGGATTGACCAACATGGATTTTTTGGGCCAATGACGATAAATTAGATATATAGATTTTTTTTTTACCAGTCTTAGCCAATGGCCGAGACAGGCCACGGATTTCTTTGAACTGGCATTTGGAGCCGGGACTGCTTTTGCTCCCTCAATTCACATCATAAAAATAACATGATAAAATCTAAATGAAATCCATGAGACTTTTTTTAAGAAACATTTATTTAACTTTAAACAAAATTTAAACAGTTAAAAGAGATAGAAGGTGAGGTAGAACAAGTAAACAACTATTTCCTACCTTGTCGTTTAATACGTAGGAGTAAGTTTTAGTGCACTTAACTTACATAATCTCTTGTAGTACAAATTGTTTTCCTAAGTGTAAACAGCAATACAAATAAACAAAAAAAAACTAAATAATTAGTGCATAATATGTGCACTACCCCACTTCCAATACTCTTTACCTCACACACCCCTCACTGTAATTTCTTAATACTCCCAGTTTAAGAGCTGCAGGTTAAAATGGAGGAAACAGCGGCACTCTGCGTTTTCTCCCATCAGGATGGTAATGATCCAGCTGTGAGGGAACTCAGCTCCTCATCAGTCTCCTCACAAGTTGGTCTGTGTGCCAAGGAGTTCCTATTAAACAACATGAATAACAGGTATAATGTGAGAAGAAGCCACTGCAGTGTGTGTGTTTTGAGAACCACCGACGAGCAAACAGCTGCTGTTCTCTCATCGTCAGAGCAGAGATATTAAACAGCAGCAATCAGAGACTGCCTAGTGCTCGCTGACTGAGACCCCCACAAACTCCACGGAACTGAATTCACAACATCGACTTAATTCCATGACGGATGTTCGGAAGCTTTGCACACATAGCATACAGCTACGTCTGCAGCTCCCTAAATACAAGGCAATTTAAAATTCATTCAGCATTCCCGTTTTCCATTCTGACCCATGTTGTGGAATTTTTATTTAATTAAGAGCTGATCAGCAATGAGAGTCACACAGTCAGAAAGATCTGCTAAGTGAGTCTGAAGAGATACATGTGTGCTCTGGTTAATATAGAGCCAGAGCCTGAGCTGATAACATCGAGGTCGAAGGTCATTGTAGTAAACCCCTCATGGCCTGGTACAAGGAAGAAAAGAAAAGGGGGAAGGGGAGCTCACTAAATCCTTATCTGGGTACACAGTCATTCTCCTCCCTGAGTAAAACATAAGCCAAGCTTTAACAATGCAAAGTGTAGTCTACAGAATATACGGGTAATATGTAAATTTTCCATTACACCCACAACAGTCTAAGTATATTTCAGCCAAGTTAAACAGTCAATCAAAAGATGCTTTGAAAGTTTAAAACTTACCTTTGTTTTGAAGCTGACGCAGCAGGCTTCCCACTAGAAGCAGCTTTGCTAGTTGGGGAGGATATATGCATGATCTTCATGCGGACTGCATCTTCTTCAACAATACAGGGCTGCCTGCGAAAGCCTGTCTGTAAATCATGCCAAGAAAAAAATTGGATATCGGCGAACGCACCAACGTATCGGCCGATGATAATACAAGTAAAAAACGCAAATATTGGCCTGATATATCGGGTGGCCAATGAATCAGTCGATCCTTAATAAATAGTCTCATGATAATATGCATACCTTTTTATATTTGTATACAAACAATTAAGTAAACATGTATAGTCAATATTTTTATAGCTGCTCATATATTTAGATTTTAACTAGGGCTGCTCGATCATGGGAAAAATGATAATCACCATTATTTTGATTGAAACTGAGATCACGATTATTTAACACAATTAGAGAAAGAGAGAGGGCGCGCGGGGTTGGGGGTGGGGTGTGTGTGTGTGTGTGTTTTGGGGGGGGGGTCAGTGTGACATTTGAAGTTTGTCTGTGGTAATACAGACTAGTTTCTTTCCACCAGGTCCCCGTAGCTATTGTTTGTCTCAGACCAGCAGCTACGTTCTGCCCGGTGTGATCTGGAAAAACATTACTCTGGAGACATTTCGTGTTCACGTCAAAATCTACGTCAATAAAATGTAGCGCGGCATTAATATACGGCTCTATGGTACGGCTTGACTACAGGTCTGCAGCGGTGGCAAAACATTGGACTGTAGCGACGTTCGTCACAACACCCTCATCATCCAGGGCAGGGAGAGAATCTCCACTAACATGGAGACGAGATGGGAACTGAGAAAAAGTTCTGTTTGTTTATAATGTTTATCTCTCTGTGTCTCTGGATTATTTAGTCGCGACTCACAAAAATTGAAAATTTTTCTATTTTCTTGTGTCGGGTCGCAAGCCGGTGACTTGCAGGAATGTCACCTGTCACTTGGCTGGAGGAGGGCAGCGATTTTCGCCTCATCACGCAAGTTTGATAGAAAAAGAATGGAGAAGGAGCGACTTCGCCTCCCGTGTGTCCAGCCCATAACTGGTGAAATGTTTGCAACTGGGGCTGAATAAAACTAAAGCAGTTGGGGCTGTGGGAGGAGGCTGTGGGAGGAGGCTGTGGGAGGAGGCTGTGGGAGGAGGTTGTGGGAGGAGTCTGTGGGAGGAGGCTGTGGGAGGAGGTTGTGGGAGGAGGCTGTGGGAGGAGGCTGTGGGAGGAGTCTGTGGGAGGAGGCTGTGGGAGGAGTCTGTGGGAGGAGGCTGTGGGAGGAGGCTGTGGGAGGAGGTTGTGGGAGGAGTCTGTGGGAGGAGTCTGTGGGAGGAGGCTGTGGGAGGAGTCTGTGGGAGGAGGCTGTGGGAGGAGGCTGTGGGAGGAGGTTGTGGGAGGAGGTTGTGGGAGGAGGCTGCAGCAGAGCGCTGCAATGTCAGCTGCGCTTGATTTGCAACTGAAAACAGCACAAGAGGAAACTGCGAAAGACAAAAATCATCGGATCCTTTCATTTTTATAATTGTTGAAAACCCAGATCGTAATCGCGATTAAAATTCAATTAATTGCCCAGCCCTAATTTTAACTCAGTTTATTCTCATAGTTCATCTATTTTATGGTTTTATTCCCCTCATTCTCTCCTTGTTTTGCTCTCTTCAATGTACAGATTAAGGGCGAAGACATTACCCTTGTATCTGTGATCACACCAATATGATGGCTCGTATGATGTGAAAGACCATGGAAAACCTGAGATATGATGGTTTTCATTCTGATGATACAACAGTATTCATCTTTACAGCGTACAGATTGCACCCTGTGCAATTTGAAAGTCTTTCAGCGTACCACCTGGGGGAGAATGAGTACAACCAATGGTATGTATAGCACAGCTGGAGAACTATGAAGCTAGACAACATCACAGATTTTTAAAGGCAAAATAAGTAGCGTTGACACCTAGTGTTTCAAATCAGAACTGCAGTCGAAAGAGAAAAACACGGCGAGCGTGTCTCCCCCCCGGAGAGTTTCTGTAGGTTGGCGGTTTGTGAGAGGACGGTTCTTTTATACAGTCTATGAAGGACGGAGAACACAGCACCAGCAAACATCATCACGAGCGAAGATGATTCACACACACTGTAAGTTGCTATGCTTTGCAATGCTAGCGCTAATTTCACGCGCTAATTTACGTTAGCATAAAACAGAGTGTAAACAAAAGCTACATTAATCAACAAATGCCACGCAGCAGCAGTTCTTTCTTAGTCTCACTTAATAAATTAATTTGATAGTAATTTCATTACTTTATAAGGACAAACACAGTTTTCACTCGGCCCAAACATCATTACATTTGTTGTTGTAAACTAACAGGCCACCAGTTTACTCCACTAATACGTCCATACAGTCACACACATTCATTTAATGAGTGCCGAGAAATAAATTAGACCAAAATCTTTGTAAACCAAAATAAACTTTTCGGTTAATTTAAGCAAAATTCTGGTGTTTACCTGTCGAGGGGAAACTTTGTCAGCTCAGACTTCTCCACCTTTCTAAAGATTCTCCAGCATTGATCCTCGTTTTATTCCGTTTTTGGTGGTTTGCTTTTTTAGCAGGATGCCGAGGCTTTTTAGGTTTTTCTGAAACTATTTCTGGTCGCTTCTTTTACCAGCTTCCATACCTGCAGGCTGCTGCTCTTTTACCCACATAAAATACCAAACGCTGCCTTGTTGTTATTAGGCAACCGTGGGGAGTCGCATATGATTGGTTAAGGAACCAGGAAGTAGGAAAGAGCAACACAGTGCACCCAAGTTATTCCGGCAGAGAACTCTTATTTTGAAGGAGAAAAACTTGACAAAGACATTGTTGATGTAGGAAACAGATTGTTTATAGGGAAGCTTCCTTTTATCCCTCGCAGCAAATGAGAATATTTTAAATTACTTTTAAGGAAAAATCCTAATTATTCAGCCTTTAAAATAAATGCATTCTTACACTACATAAAACTTTGGTTCAGAAAAGTCCTCACATAGATGTATGCATCATCTCCCGACAGCAGCAGGTTACAGGGGTGAAGTTTGTCCTTATTAGCTGTTGGAGATTTGCCTACAGTGAAGCCAGAGGCCACCACTACATCCTGCAAGAAAAGACAAGATAAACAACAAGAAATAAGGAAATGAGGCATCACAACGGATAGAGCAGAGATAAATATACATCCTTTGTCCCTGGAGGACAGATTGAGGTGGCAGATACTGGATTCTCTAAAATGTTAAGCAAGACGTCACAAGAAGCCACAGATGATAAGCTGGTGTGAAAGGTTAAGACTGTCTTTTGTTTGGCCTGTCAGCTGCCCTCAAGACAGATTTCATGCCTCCACTCCAGACTTGAGAAAGAGAAAGAGACAGCAGCTAGTCTTTATTTTCATGTTATAGCGACACACAGACTGACTCGACCTTAGCTGAGTGTAACACCATGACTTCCTGGTAGGGGTGTGCTATTTTAGGTACCTCACAATTACAGATGATTATGATTCATTGTGCTCCCATTCGATTATTAAATGATTATGATGAGTGCATCTTTTTTCCCCACTCAGGGTTTTTTTGTTTTGTTGGGTTTTTTGTTGTTGTTGTTGTTGTTGTTGTTTTTCTGCACTCCGTGGCTACTTTATAATGAAATCCATTCAATATCCATTCATTCAACTAACCAAACAAACATATCTCCACTCCTTTTTATTTATCCATCCACTTTCTATCGCTTATCTGGGGCCGGGTTATGGGGGCAGCCGCCTAAGCAGGGAAGCCCAGACTTCCTTTTTCTGGCCACATTTGCCAGCTTGTCCAAGGAAATCCTTAAGTGTTCCCAGGCCAGCTGAAAGATGTAGTCCCTCCAGCATGTCCTAGGTCTCCTCTGGGGTCTCTGGCCGGCACACCTCACCAGGAGGCATCCTAACCAGATGCCCGAGCCACCTCATCTGGCTCCTCTCAATACAGAGGAGCAGCGATGCTACTCTCAGCCCTTCCCAGATCACCCTATCTCTAAGGGAGAGCCCGGCCACCCTGCGGAGAAAACTCATTTTGGCTGTTTGTACTCGCGAATTGTTGAAGGGTAGAAACGTAGATCAACCGGTAATTCAAGAGCTTTACCTTTTGGCTCAGCTCCTTCACCACAACAGACCGATGCAGAGTCTGCATCACTGCAGACGCCACACTCAACTGTCTGCTTCATCCTTCCCTCGTAAACAAGACTCAGAGATAGGCCTGTCACCATAACAACAAACAACAAATAACAACAACAAATGTTGCTGCGCGATACATTTTCTGAGAAACTATAGCGATAAGAGATGATATTGCGCAAAGCTGTTATGTTTTAATGTTGAGACCATTTTCAACTAATAAAATGACAATGCCATAATAATGCAAGTACACCCTTTTAAAGATCAATAAACTTTCATTTCTAAAGAACATTTTACACTGGAACTGGAAGAAATGTTACATAACAAAAATAAATAGAACGGTCTCTCATTCTCATTAACAATGAATGAAAACCAAACACAACCAAAAACAATAAGTATGGTAGAAAATAAAGTTTAAACAAAACTGCCAAACTTTCTGCATGGAAACATCAGCTTCATCCCCATCCAACCTTAATCTCAACAACAACGGGATTCTTACATCTGGGATGAACAATCTAAACATGCAGTTCAGAAGAATTCCTGTCTGCAGTTTTTCAAAAAGCCCTGATGGAATAACACTTAACAGCACAAAAACAACGACAGCTATAGCTCAGTTCCTCTTTGTTTTCTGAGAGGTTTTATCAATAAATCAATCCTGAGTATTAAACCCATAACATTGACGAATGAGCTGACCTACCTCTTGATTAACATCCTTACTGAAGTTCTTGGCCAGCGCTCCGAACAGGACAACGTTGATGGACAGGTTCTGAGACGAGATGGTCTGCAGAGAATCGTCTTCTGGGGAAAAAAGTTGACCAATACTTTAAACTGGAAAAAATCAGGGGAGGATTCAGTTTACAGATTAGGATAACAATTCAATCTGCTCATGTTTCCATTTGTACCCATTAATTTGTCAGTTAGAAAGGTGACATAATTAGACGGTATTCATTTTTTATAGCTGCTATTTCAATTGCTTTGGTGTCCAGCATTTTTCACAGACATATACACACACAAAAAAACACTATCACATTAATAATTTAAGTGATTATTTACTGCAATCAGTCCAAGGAACATGTAAGCAAATCGGCACCATCTAAAATTAAATTTTCATTTATGCATCTAAATGACAGAGAAGACAGAAGAAATGCTGTATACCAGTCTATATATATATATATATATATATATATATATATATACACACACACTACCGTTCAAAAGTTTGGGGTCACTTCCCTATTGAATCCCATGGCAAAGGGACCCCAAACTTTTGAACGGTAGTGTATATGCACACACACACACACATATATATATACACATACATACACATACATACATATATATATATATATATATATATATATACATATACACATATATATATATATATATATATATATATATACATATACATATATATATACATATACATATATATATACATATACATATATATATATACATATACATATATATATATATACATATACATATATATATATATATATATATATATATATATATATATATATATGCTGCTCGACAACGTTTGAAGCCAGTGATCCCCTCTGTACTAATGGGGAATGTCAACTCACTACCTAACAAGATGGACGAGCTGAACAATCAACGGAATTATCGCGCGTGCAGCTTATACATCTTCACAGAGACATGGCTCACTGATGCGATACCGGATGGTAACGTGGATCTACCGGGTTTCACTGCTGTGAGAGCTGACAGAGACATGAACGCCTGCGGTGAGAGCAGAGGTGGGGGGCTCATCATATATGTGAACAAACGTTGGTGTTGCCCAGGACATGTCTCAGTGAAAAAGGAACTGTGTTGCCATGACTTGGAACTGTTAGTCTGCGGCCATATTACTTGCCTAGGGAGCTTAGTCACGTGATCGTGCTCTGTGTTTACATCCCGCCCAGCGCAGAAGCATCAGCTGCCTGTGAGAAGATACACACAGTAACAGCAAGGCTGCAGACAAAGCACCCTGAGGCGTTTATGGTCATATCTGGGGATTTTAATCATGCTTCCCTGGACTCTACCTTGGCCTCCTTCTACCAGGCTGTAGACTGTCCCACAAGGAACAACAGAACAATAGACCTGCTGTACTCCAATGTGAAGGATGCCTACAGAGCCACCCCCCTCCCCCACTTGGAAAGTCTGACCACAACCTGGTTCACCTACAGCCACAGTACACCCCCCTGGTCAAAAGGATGTCCAAAACCACACGCTCGATTAGGAAGTGGTCACCTGAGGCAGAGGATGCTCTGAGAGACTGCTTTGACATCACTGACTGGGATGTACTGCTGAGACAACATGGTGAGGACATAGAGGAGCAGACTCACTGTCTGACAGACTACATCAACTTCTCGCTGGACGTAGTCTCCCCCAATAAGACTGTCCGTTGTTATCCAAATAACAAACCTTGGATAACACAAGATGTCAAAGCTGCCCTCAACAGGAAGAAGGTGGCTTTCATGAACCATGACAGGGAGGCAATGCAATTAGCACAGCGGGAGGTGAAACAATGCCTGAAGGTGGCGAAGGACACCTACAGAACGAAGGTGGGGGATAAACTGCCCCAAGTGCAACAGGTCCAGGACCCCCTACAGTTTGCCTATCGCGCAGGTCTGGATAAGGGGCACAGTGAGGATCCTCTTCTTGGATTTTTCAAGTGCCTTCAACACAATCCAGCCCCTGATGCTTCTGGACAAACTGAGGGAGATGCAGGTGGACCCCTGCTTGGTGTCCTGGATTGGTAACTACCTCACAGAGAGACCGCAGTACGTCAGGCTAAAGGACACCACATCTGACACTGTTATTAGCAGCACAGGAGCACCCCAGGGGACGGTGCTGGCCCCCCTCCTCTTCACACTCTACACCTCAGACTTCTGTTACAACTCAGAGCTGTGTCACATCCAGAAGTTTGCAGATGACACATCGTGGGGTGTATCAGGGATGATGGAGAGGACGAGTACAGGAATCTAGTCAGTGACTTTGTCACCTGGAGTCAGATGTACCATCTCCAGCTTAACACCTCAAAGACTAAGGAGCTGGTTATTGACTTCAGGAAGTCCAGCCCACAACCACGTCCAGTGACCATCAGGGACGATAAGGTGGAGATTGTAGACAACTACAGGTACCTCGGGTTGTGGCTAGATTACAAGCTGGACTGGACATGCTGTACAGATCACCTGTACAAGAAGGGCCAAAGCCGTCTGTACTTCCTGCGAAGACTGGGATCTTTTAACATCAGCAGGAAACTCCTGTGGATGTTCTATCAGTCTGTGGTGGCTAGTATGCTTTTTTATGCTGTTGTCTGCTGGGGGAGTAACATGACAAAAAGGTGTGCTAACAGGCTGGAAAAACTCATCAGGCGGGCAGGCTCTGTGGTTGGCATGAAGCTGGACTCCCTGGTGACAGTGGCAGAAAGGAGAACACTAAAAAAAACTACTGGCTATTGTGAATGATGCCAGTCACCCTCTGCACACTGTCATCAGTGCACAGAGAAGCCTGACCAGTAACAGGCTGCTCCTCCCCAAGAGTAGGACCAACCGGCTCAGAGACTCCTTTGTCCCCTGAGCCATCAAACTGTACAACTCTGCATTAGGCAGGAGGGGGAGAAGGAGGGGGGAGGGAGGTGTGCAGTCCGCCTGATACAACACATGCACAATAACCCATACAAACAGTTGCTATAACTTATACGTGCAATAGTGAACTGGGAATCTACCACCTCTACTGTGTGCAATGCTTGTTTATATTGTTTTATTTAACTTATCTTATTGTTATTTATTGCATTCTATTTGTGCTTTTCTTGCACCTTGTTACCTCTATTTTGCTTTGTACCTGTATATATTGTGTCTTGTGCTTGTCCTGCTTTACTGTTGGTGTTGTATTGCTGCTGGTACCCAAATTTCCCTGAGGACTCTCCAAAGGGATTAATAAAGTATTTCTATTCTATTCTATATGTACGTATATATACATATGTGTATATATATATATATATATATATACATATGTGTATATATATATATATATATATATATATATATATATATATATGTATGTATATATGTGTGTGTGTGTATGTATATATATATATATATATATATATATACACACACACACACAAACACACATATATACATATTTTATATGTCTCTGCAACACCAATATTTCAAAGTCAGTATGTCTGATTCTGATTCAAGAGAGCCCCGGGGTCTGTTGTACAGAAAGCTGGCCACAGCTTCTCTTTCTGGTAGATTAGATTACTGTAATGTCCTGCTGTCTGGTCTTCCCAAAAAGTCCATCTCAAACCTATCGCTACTTCAGAACTCGGTAGCACCATTTCTGACGAAGAACAGAGAGTGGGATCACATTACACCAGTTTTGAAGTCGTTGCATTGACTCCCCGTGTATTTCAGGATTGATTTTAAGTTTCTTTTAGTAGTTTATATGTTTTAAGTTTATGTCTTAATGGTCTTGGGCCCTCTTATTTATCGGACCTTCTTTTAAATCATGAACCCTCGCAGACCCTGAGGTCCTCTGGTACCAGCCTTTTAATTGTTCCAAAGGTGAGGACCAAGATATAAGGCGAGGCCTCTTTCCATTGTTACAGTCCTCGTCTGTGGAACAGTCTGCCAGAGAACCTCAGGGCTGCAGAGACCGTTGATGTTTTTAAAAAGAGGCTTAAGACCTTTTTAGCTTAGCCTTTTTAGCCGAGCTTTTAACTAAATTTTATTTGATTAATTTTTTTTTACATTACGTTATTTTATTTTCATTTTACTCAACTGTACTACTTTTTATTTATTTATTTATTCATTCATTCATTCTTAGCTGTTCTTATTGTTTCTTAAGGTTACTTAATCTTCATTTTAACTCCAGCGTTTTCCTCGTGGGGATCCTCTACGCCTGGGGTTTTGCCTGCTTGGTCTGGGGGCTGTTGCTGCAGGGATCGCCTTTATCTAGGTGGCTGGGGCCCTGCACTACGGCCTTATGGTTGTGGTGTGGGCCCCAGTCTGTCCTGATGGGGTGGGTTGCTGCTGTTGAACATGGGTGGACTGGCTCCTGGTGTGGATGGATCCCCATGACAATGATATTGTTTCCACACATCATCATCAGGTCGGATGTTTGTCACTTTCAGTATTTTTTTTTAACCTACACTCAGTTTAGAGACAGAAATTAGAGAGCCATGTTTGTACAGAATGTCAGATAATTATAAACTCCCTGTTTATTTGAAATTATTTCAGAAATCTATCTGAATGTCCTGATATTGACAAACATGTAACTTTAAACAATGATGTTATTTTCAACTGCATTATTGAACTTTATTTTTCCTTTCCCAGAAAATCAAGAAACATTACCATACTGTGATGTTCTGTTATAAAAAAAATTGTTAAGCAGACCTCTAGTGGCAAGATTTCTTGCTGTAAAGCAGTGTGTTTTGTCCCTTCAGTCTTTCCATAGTCAGCTCAGACAGAACATGGAAGTTAAGTTTTTCATGTTCTCCTTTATGGCCAGAAAACAACTGTCTGTAAGTACTCTAGTCAATTTGTAATTAAACACAGAGAGTATTGTTGAGGCAAGCATTTATTAATGGACAAAGTTGTTCTAATCCCTTTAGTCCGTTCTCACATACTAACCGCTAGCTTGTCAATAATATTTTGCAAAGATGTTAGCCTTAAGCTAATTTATCAGTTTTTATACATTTTTGTGTTTAATGTTACATCACTTTACTGAGCTGCTGAATGTATTTCCAGTGGGATACTGATGTATTTTCTGTATGGTTGCTTAGTTTTACAGTTTTCCTAAGTGAAGGTTTCAAAACAGATTTAGCCACGGATCTACCGAGCTGTTGCACCAGGCCACATCACGTCACACACACAAGCGGCAGCACAAACTATACATTACATTATTATAATCGATTATGTTTTGTTGCTGCATTGATGCAAAATCGTCTACGTCCGCATGGCAATGCATCTTAGAAACAATTAAATTCAACACCCCTCTGGATCACACGTTTCATCTCCTCTGCCACCTACAGTTCAACTACAAAGAGCTATAGACTAATCCCCCTGAAGTTCTGTGTTGCGGCGCCGCCTTTATTGCCAGTCCTAATTTCAGTCTTCTATTCTATACTATTCTTCATCTATTCCAGTCTTCTAGATCGGCTAACTTTGTTTCCACTGTCATTGTTTTGGACAAAGCTGCAGATCTCTGCTCCGCACTCGCCATACACGCCATTAAGTTTGCATCTGTTTCCTTGAACACCTGTGTTTCTTCTTTGAATGATGAACAATCCGCTCAAAGTGTTGTTCCACACGTGTGAAACCTTCCTTTGATGTTGCTTCAGTTGCTTTCAATAACTTCCATGGCCACAGGTGTTTAAAATCAAGCATAGAGGCATGCAGACTTTCTACAAACATTTGTGAAGCAATGGGTCCAGTCATGAAATTTCTTCACTCTCAAATATTCCACAGTTAACCATCAATGGTATCATAACAAAGTGGAAGTGATTGGGGATGACAGCAACTCAGCCACGAAGTGGTAGATCCCGTAAAATGACTGTTCGGGGTCGGCGGATGCTGACGACATAGTGTGCAAAGGTTGGCAACTTTCTGCAGAGACTAATGGCTACTGCAATTGAAAATTATACATATAACTCTTCTAACTCGTGTGATATTTAGATGAGACATGTAATCTTGCACTTTGTATTAAATCCATGGCCTTATACTTTTCACCGAGTAGAACGACTTGTTCCCTGCAAATATTTGGCAGTGAGCTTCTCTTTCTTACCACATTACTGTTAGCACTTTTATCTGTGTTCTTCACAAACTCTGTAACTCATCAAGGAGAAGAGAGAAGAAGTGTGTTAAAAAACCAGTTTGAGCAGGTTCTGAAGACAGTGTACTGAGGACTTGCACCTGCAACCTTGGTGCTTGCTGGTCATGCGAGTCTATATTGACCAAGCCCATGTGTATCTCTTTGGACTCGCTCAGCCGAAGCTCTTTGACTGTGTGACTCTCACTGCTGATCAGCTCTTAATAAAATACTCATGATTCTCACTTAGTGTGTGATCTTTGATAATAAAATTTCCACTACACTACAGACCTCCAATCTTCATGCAGCCTCCAAATCAGCTCAAGAACAGTGCAAAGAGAGCTTCATGGATCGGGTTTCCACAGCTGGGCAGCTGCATCCAAGCCATACATCACCAAAAGCAATGCAAAGCATGGGATGCAGTGGTGTAGAGAATGCTGTCACTGAACTCTGGAACAGTGGAGACTCGTCCTCTGGAGTAACGAATCAAGCTTCACCAACTAGCGATCTGATGGAAGAGTCTGGGTATGGTGGTTACCAGGAGAACAGTACTTGTCTGACTGCATCATGCCAAGTGTAAAGTGTGGTGGAGGGGGAATTATGGTTTGGGATTGTTTTTCAGGAGCTGGGCCCCTTGTTTCCAGTGAAAGGAACTCTGAATGCTTCAGCATACCAAGAGATTTTGGACAATTCCATGCTCCCAATTTTGTGGGAACAGCTTGGGAATGACCCTTTCCTGTTCCAACATTACTGTGCACTAGTATGCAAAGCAGGTCCATAAAGACATGAATGAGCAAGGTTAGTGTGGATGAACTTGATTAGCCTGCACCTCAACCCAGTAGAACACCTTTGGGATGAATTAGAGCGCAGGCTGAGAGCCAGGCCTTCTAGTCCAACATCAGTGTCTGATCTCACAAATGCACTCTGGAGGAACAGTGTGTATAAAATAAAGTTATGACCAGAATATTACCTGTTATTGTACAGTGAGATGGCATGTATCTGTCCTTTCAACAGCGGAGCTGGAGTTGCCTGTGAGAGAAGGTACTCCGCTGTCAATCTACTGTGTGATGGAGAGGGTGCTGATCATTGTCCATGATGGATAATAGTCCATTCAGCATTCTTCTCTCCACCACGGTCTCTAAAGACTCCAGCCTAAGACCAAGCACAGAGCCAGCCTTCTTGATGATTTTGTTAAACCTGTTAGTGTCACTGGCTCTGATGCTGCTGCCCAAACATACAGTAGCAAAGAAAATATACTGTTTCAAATTAGCCTCACTGTCTGCCAATCCCAAAGAACGAAACAATTTTTCTACATAAAATATCAATACTATAATATATAATAATGATTCATCTTTAGTGTTTAAATTGTGTAGAGTGACTGATGTTGGCAGGGATGAGACGTACCATTCTTTGTCACAGGGAACTGCAGAAGCTTCTGACTGAATTCACTTGTTTAATATAGTGGGTGTGCAGTTTAGTCTATGTTGAACAGCTTTTCTATCCCTGTGTTGTGCAGAAGCAGCTCCAGATTAGTCCCCAGCCAGCCTTTTTTTATGCTGCTGGCCCAAACAATGGCTGCATAGCACACTGCACTCACAGATTTATAAAAGCTAAGCAGGAACTTGCAGCAAACATTAAAGCAGTGGTTCCCAGCCTGGGGTCCAGAACACCCCAAGGGGGTCCCCCAAAAGGGCACAGGGGGTCCCTGAGGCTTTAAACATTTAGAGCCATTGTGAATCATGTCCGATGTTAAGACAAAAAAAGTAAGGCTATATGTTGTTAATTAAACTTTGGGTTTATGAAAGGACAGGACTACATTAAAGGACACTCCAATCTTGCATTTCCACTCAACTGACCAGGTAAAAGCCCCGGTATTTGTAGCACTCCACCTCCTCTCCCAAAATGATAAAAGTGTATTATCATTTTAGGAGAGGAATAAGGTTTATTCCAGTTCCTCTATAGCTCCATCTTTTCTTTTACTTACAAGCAAGATAAAGTGATGTTTATGTGTTACCTTTGATGACAGTCTTTAGGATGAAGTTATTAGGTGTTACCGCCACCAATGGCCCCTTGTGAACCACTTTCCCCTGGAAAAAAGAGTACATATTCTAATTTAATCCACACTGACATGTATTTAGCTCTTACCGAGGCTCTGCAGAATCACACTAGGGCCTCACACTAAAGCTGGATTAAAGCTCGTGCAGCATCTGCATATAGTAGGGTTGGCGCAGCTGACGCTGGTGAAATGGGTTCTTGCACTGGTGCGTAGCGTTACGACATCGTTTTGAAGTTTCTCTTTGGCAGTAACCACACGAATTCAGCAAGAAGCTCCATAAATCCAGAAACATGTAATCACAAAATCGACCAATCAGAAGGCAATATTTCCCCGTAACCGCACTGCACACAGGCGTGCCTGTCAGGTCTGGAACAGGTGCGTGTCGAGCCACCGCGGACCTACACGGAGCATACAGCAGTGACTGACTTTACAGAGACGCCACGCGAGAATTCACCCAGTTTGAGAGATTTAAGAGCCTCATCAGAAAACCAGGAGGTTCTGATCAAGGAAATGAGCTGCAAGACAAAAAAAGGACTATTCTGCTGCTTTTGTTTATAAGAATTATTCCTGATTCATTCTAATGACAAACAAACAAAAGGCCTCACTTAAAAATAAGAATGAGAAATCAGGCAGATGTCAACAGATTGAGTCACCTGAAAGTGACTGAAAAGTGACTGAAAAGGAAAAGGTAAAATCACAGATATCAGTGGAAAGAAAACTAGAAGATGCTTTTTATGGTCATATTTATAAATAAATACATACATATTAGGGCTGCACAATACAGAAAAAGAAATTAGTCACAACTTTTTGGCTCAAAATTTAGATCATGACTCTCTGGCATGATTGTTTTCACAAAATGTTTTTTTCCACTGAACAAAACAAAAAAAGAAACTTAAATGGCCTTTCATGTATATGTATATGTATACACGCACACACACACATACATATATTTATATATATGTATACAGCTGATGTGTTGGTGATATCTCGGCAGGACTTTCCTCAGGTTGGCGCTGCTAAAATCCCCGGCTACAATAAACGCAGCCTCCAGCCATGAAGTCTCTGCCCTGTCAATAACTTCAAACAGTTCTTCCATGGCCTCGCTGGTATCAGCGTGAGGTGAAACATACACTATGACAACCGATCTGAACTGACGCGGAGGGTAATAAGGACAATCTGAACATGAGGTGCTGCAGGTGTGTGTGTGTGTGTGTATATATATACATACACACACACACATATATATATATACATATATATATATATATACAGTTCTAGTACAGTTCTTCTTCTTCTTTATATTTTTGGCGGTAGGTAAAACTAAGTTGGTGCATTACTGCCACCAAGTGGTCTGGAGTGTGGACCAGAATGTTTCCAAGAGCCCAGTTTGTTAAAACATTAGTTTGTGTGCTACAATTTCCCAATCCCATGCATCCCCCCGAACAGGTATATGTATATATGTGTGTATATATACACACACATATACACACCCCCCCCCCCCGGTCTTTAATCAGAGGTCAACCAACCTTGACTATTTTGTTGGCACAGTCAGTGCTGGTGCTGATGAAAGAGATGGGAATCCTGGACAGGTGTGCAGGTACCTGGGAGGTTAACTCTTTACCCTCTGAGAGCACATGGACAGGCATGATGTTGAGATGACCTGAGAGGCACAAAACAAATATTCACATTTTATTTTTAATATACTATTCATGTACAGTGATGTGATTAATATTGTTAAAATAAAAGGTGTTGCTAATGGTGTTACTTTTTTCATTAAGCCTGTCGAATGTGGTACAATTCACCCCTCTTGACGAAGTGATGCGAATCATTAATGATTTTATACAGTTCGATATGATTTATGATCCGATTCAAAACTATTCAACAAAATATAAAGAATTTACAAGGTCACATCTGGTTTCTAAATAATATCAATTATTTTGCCTGGTTTCCTGCGACAAAAGTATTTGATACTTGATTGTTTTCTATAAAGCAAACCAATAAATTCAACTTAAAAGAAGAAGCGATTCAATATGGTACAGAGATTGGTTTAATTCCTAATATACTAAATCATAATCTTCTTTTTTTTCATTACATTTCCTTCTAATCTTATTCTTATTTCATACAATACACTTCTTTGGGAAATTTCTTTTTCACCTCTTATTAAAAAAAGAAAGAAAAAAAGCTAGAAGCACAGACCTCCATTAAGCCATTGTCTTTAAAATATTTGTGGATCCAGGCAGAGATCCAGATCACTCCGAAAATCTAATCACTTGTTCCTTATTGAACTTCTGACATTTCCTGAAAATTTCACGAAGATCCATCCACTACTTTCTGAGTTATGTTGCTAACAGACAGACGTCACTGAATACATGACCTCCACATTGGCAGAGGTCATGTTACATTCACAAATAGTCCTTTTCTCAGGTTGTTTTACTAATAGCATTCTCTGTCTGTAATTTTACAATGTTTTATAAAACACTTACAAAACTTACATACACTGAATATCTCCTCTTCACCTGCTGTCTCGCTACTAATTGTGGATGCACCACCCAGCTCCCGTCTGTTTTAATGAACACCAAAAGATATTGATGATGTGTTTAAAGCGCTTCGAAAATAGGGGTGCAAAGAAGATAATCTATGTAATAATCTCATTCTTATCTTATACAATACTTTTATTTGGGAAATTTCTCTTTGCCTCTTATTAAAAAAAGAAAAAAAAAAACAAGAAGCACAGACCTCCACTGCGGACACGCTAAGAAAGACGCACCGTGCACTTAGCCGACAGCTGTTTTCGAAGCACACTGACGCTACCTGTGCAGTCGCATCACAAAACGTCTGCCGTGGACCACTGATTCAAATCAGTGAATCTCTGTTCCTAGCAGGGAAGGATGAGGATGTCGACATATGACAACATTTGAAACCAACATGTAAGGGAACCCCTAACTGCTCCTGATGGGTTGTGGTTAGCGCCTTGCATGGCAGCTTCTGCCATCAGTGTGTGAATGTGTGTGTGAATGGGTAAAAGTGATGTATGATGTAAAGCGCTTTGGGTATCATTCCAGGTACAGTAAAGCGCTGTGTAAATACGGACCATATTAATCCCAACATTTCATTTAATTAATTTGCGATTACAAATAATAATCATTGCCGAGCAAATAAAAATATTGTACATTATTTAAAAGCATTGGACTTTACCCATATTATATTTTATGGTCTATAATCTAATCATGTATCCATCCATTTTCTTAGGGGAACAGCTGCAGCCAATCCCAGCAATTAGCAGGCGAGATGCAGGGTGCACCCTGCAAAAGAAATCCATCGCAGGGTTAACACACAGACAAAAACAAGCACTCACACTCACTCCTAGGGAGAATTCAGAGTAACCTAACACAGATGTCTTTGGATAGTGGGAAGTGTGCCAAGACTTGAACCAGCAACCTGCTTGCTGTGAGGCTGGTGGTGTCTAACCACCACACCATCGTGCATCTCGGTCTATAATCTAGTAGAGCAAAAAGACCAGATGGAAAAACCACAGAAAATAGCTGGTTTTGTTGTAGCTGGACGCTCCTGTTGATGCAGTGTCTAGTTTATCAGACATAGAAGCTGTTGCATAGCAAGAGGCTACTACCACTTGATGCAGCCAACTCAGGTTCAGTCTTGGTGTCTCTCTGAACCACTTCCTCATCTACCTGCTGTACTAGGACACTAGAGCCCACAGAATGTTAAAAAACAAAATAAAAAATAAAAACACAACTAGTCAACTAAACTATTATAATATAACAATTCATTCTGCCACTAATGAAACATTTGGAGCAGTCAGGTGGTGTCACTCAAGCTGTCATCTGTATGGGAACAACAAATATGAAGCTGCTGACAAACACTGATCCAATGTGTGATCACTGGTTGAGTCCAGTAGAACTGCCCTACACCACAGACAGATTTAAAATCAGAAAAAACCTCTGTAGAAGAAAACCACAATATTGTCAACAGCAACGTAGGAGGGTTAAAGCATGTGAGCTGTTTCGCAGAGAAACCCAGAAAAGTGTTGGCCATGTCCCCAGCTGGTAGCTGCCAGAGCTTGTTGCTAGCTGTCAGAGCTTGTTAGTTTGATTTCGGGCAGATTTATCTGGCGAGTCCCTTGGTGGTACCTTGCAGACTGAGGAAAAGGATGGTGGAGCAGAAACAGCCTGAGAGGCAGATGAGCTGATCAGTGAACCGTACAGTCAGCCACTCAGTCAGGTGGAAAAATCAGACAGGAATTATTGGAGGAAAAAAATAGTTTGAAATTAAAATCTGATTTAGACCACGGTGAATCACAGGAGGGATTCATTCACATTTTCAAAGTGCTCACCTACACCTGGAGGTTCATCACTGAGTCATTTTCTGTTACTGAATAAGAAAATGTCACAGTTCCAAACTGTACAGACGTTATAGAAAAGCTGTTGAGTAACGTCATCAAATCTCAGCTCAGGCTGGACTCATTATGTTCCTTCTTTAGTTGTTCTTTGTTTATAATTTAGAGTGAAATTTTAAATTGTTTAGAGTTATACACTAAAACTTTAGAGAACAAATTATAATTTATCAAATCCAAACAAGAAGCCTTTCATTATTCTGCAATATATGTAAGACTCGGAGTAAATGCTGCAACAAAGTACAACTGGGAACATTGACAAATCAGTTTAATTCTGCTGCTATACGCCAAGGCTAGGACAGCCCACGATGCCCTAGGCTCTTCTCTGCTCTCTTTACTCTCCATGAATATTTGCCATTGTTGTCATTATTTGCATTTCTCTTTTTCTTTCTCAGCAGGTACCCTTGGTTTAGGTTTATGGTGAGTGTTGAACCCTCTTTTGTGTCCTCTCCACCACCATCCGGTTCAGGTAAAAGGCGTTCTATCTGGTTTCCTGTCTGTTAAAAGGGAATTTCTCCTCTCCACCGTCTTCTTGTGCAACTCAGCATCATAGACTGTATATAAAAGATGGGCGGAGCCTCCATGATGTCACCCGTAGGTTTCTGAAGAGCTGAATTTAAGCTCATTGGGCGTTCCCACCATCGCCATCTTGACAGCGCCATTCGTGTAGTTATGCTCGGAAAATCCAAAAATGGGTGGAGGTGAGGGGGGGGGACTGTGAAGGTGGGGGTGGATGACTGACACCCATCAAAATGTGTGTAGCTAACCCGGAGCTAACGTGAGCTAACCAGCTAACAAAGGTAGGTGGACTAAAGCTAAGGCGCGCTGTTAGCCGGCTAAAAAGTGCGTTTGTGCTGCACTCTCCCTTCTGGTCGTGCATATTGGATAGAAGTCAATCAAAAGGCCCCTAATTATGCCGAATTTCAAGATTACATAACATCTAAATGGATGAGTTAGAAAAAAGTCCCCCCCCCCCACAGTTGTCATAAAGGTAAACTTGACCTATTAATCCTCAAATGGATTTTTGTACCAGGATTTAAACATGTTTATTTCTACTATGAAGTTGGTCTTTTTAACGTGGGAGTCTATGGGGATTTGATTTGTTTTGGAGCCCCTAGTGGATGAGGGGGGAACTGCAACTTTTTGCACTTCCACACAGGCTTCACATTTCTTTTTTTTTTTTTTTTTCTTCACCTGTCTTGTCCAGCATCGTTGCAAACAGAATGATTGTCTGGCTGCCGTCTGGTGCTGGGCAATTTTACTCTATCAAGCAGGGATTTATACTACATGTATAAAGTCCCTCTTGATGATATGAAAAACTTTATTAAATCAAACTCGTAATGCTGGACTCGACCGGAGGGGACAGAGAGAGAGAGAGAGAGAGAAAAGAAGGGAGAGAGAAGAGGGAGGGGAGGGAGAGGGACAGAAAGGGTGTGGGGAGTGCAGGTGGGGACTTCAGACATCATACAAAAGACCATGTAATCCATACTACTTACAACATATATAGCTAAAATCATCCTGGCCAGTAGGTCATTACACAACTAGTTGATAATAGTAACAATAATAATAATCACAATAATAATAATAATAATAATAATTATAGTAATAATAATAAGAATAAGAGTAATAATAATAATAATAATAACAGAAATAATAATAAAATTTTAAGAATAATTATAAGAATAGAGAGAAAAGGTATATTGAAGAAAAAAAAAAAAAAAAAAAATATGATAATAGATATAAGTGAAACTGCTGTATTCAAGAACACGCGCAGAGAAACCTGTGTGGATGTGCTGGAGGACTCGGCTACACGGCGACGCAGAGACTGTGTCAACATACCGAATATACGGAGTGGAGACGTTCAGGAAGGAGTGACCATGCAGAGTGATCATGCAGATGCCACCTCACCTGAACAGAGGCCAGAGTCAGGCCAGCGGTCCCGAGACCCAGGCCACCAGCCCCCCGTAGGCTACAGATCCCGACCGGTCCACAGAGACGACCACTCGCCCGCCCAGGAAGACAGCAGCAGGAGACCCCAGCAGGAGCCGCCCCGCGGACACAGGGCACCGGCCGGCAGGCCGAGGCCAGCAGTCCCCGACCCCCCCCCCCGAGCACCGGCCGCCCGGGACAGACAGGGCAGAGGGCCCGGGCCCAGGAGCGCAGGGACACCCCCCACCCCCACAGGCCGAGGGCCAGCACGCCACCCGGGGGGACCCGGCCCGCCCAGACGGCCACCGCCAGAGGCCAGCCCCACACCCCAGTGCCCAGCCGCACACCCCGAGAACTAATCCTGCCCCCCCCCAGACCAACACACACACAAACAAACACACACACACACACACACTCTCCTTCCACTCCTCCATTCATCCTCCCACGCATACACCATCCATCCCTCACATACTCTTTCCTCCCACACACACACACCATCCTTCCACCATCCATCCTCCCACACATACACCATCCTTCCACCATACATTTTCCCACACATACCCCATCCTCCCACACATACATCATCCTTCCACCATTCGTCCTCCCACACATACACCATCCTCCCTCTCATACACCATCCATCCACCTTCACATACCCCATCCTCCCACACACACACACACTATCCTTCCACTACCCATCCTCCCACACATACACCATTCTCCCACACATACACCATCCTCCCTCTTCTACACCATACATCCACCTTCACATACCCCATTCTCCCACACACACTATCCTTCCACTACCTATCCTCCCACACATACACCATTCTCCTACACATACACCATCCTCCCTCTCATACACCATCCATCCTCCCACACACACACCATCCTTCCACCATCCATCCTCCCACACATACCCCATCCTCCCACACATACATCATCCTTCCACCATTCATCCTCCCACACATACCCCATCCTCCCACACACACACACACTATCCTTCCACTACCCATCCTCACACCATTCTCCTACCCATACACCATCCTCCCTCACATACACCTTCCTCCCACACAAACACCATCCTTTCACCATCATCCTCCCGCCACCTTATGTCCCGGGGGGACAGCCTCAGCCAGGACAGCCCCACCCCGCCCCCCACTCCCCACCCCCAAAACAGCACCTTCCCCCCAGGGCCAGCAGCCAGAATCCCCCGGGACAGCCCGCCCACGCCCCGGGCCAATGCGACAGGCCACCCGGCCCGCCCCGCCCCCGGGCCATCCATGGAGACAGGGGCGCTTAAAGACCCCATCCCCCTTCCCTCCCCCACTAGTGAGGGAATATATTATGTGCTGTTTGCAATTAAAAAAAAAAGAGTTAAAATTGGGGGGCAGTAACTGCATTGAGGAGGGGGTGGGGCCACCTGAGCAGTCCCACCCACCTGACCTCCCATGTTCCGCCCCCCAAAACGTGTTTGTATGTTGCAAATGTTATTTGTGCTCAGTGACTAAGTGGAATTAAAAGCTGGGAGGCATGCTGCCGCTTGGCGAAGCAATGGGGTCACTATGATGACCCCCCTGCCCCGCCCAGCGCAACAAGCACACCTCCCACAGCCCTACCTGTGTATGTAGTGAAGAGTGGGGGAGGGGAGGGGTCAGGAGATGTAGGTCCAGAGGGGAGTAAACCTCCCCCCTGGAAGACGACCCGCCAGCGGCTTAGGGCGCCCCCGTCCTCCGCCGGCCCCGAAGGGCGTCACAGGCCCGGAGCAGCCACCCAACCCAGGCACGCCACGAACCCCCCCAGGGGCCAGCCACCAGCCCAAGGGGCCACTTTCCTCTTTCTGAGTGGGAGGGGGGCGAGGCGAAGGAAGGGAACCCCAGGCCCACGCCCCCGACACCCGGCCAGGGCGCCCCCCAGAGGACACGTCCTAACCCCTGCAAACACACACACCCTTTTTTTTTTTTTTTTTTCCCCTCCAGCCACTCACACACCCTCTCACACACCTCTATACACAAACACCTCAAAACGTGCACATACCTCCACACACACACCTCAGGCACATACCTATAAACACACACACCGGTGCCTCCATACACACACATGGAAACTTTCATACACACACGCCCACATACACACACACTCTCATACCCCTCCATACACACACACCACTACACACACACTCACATACATACCTGCATATACACACAAACACCTCCATACATACTCACGCCTCCACCCACACCTTCACTCCTCCACACACACATCGACCTCCACATTCACACACTCACATATACACACCTTCACACACACACACATACATCCCACATAGACCTCCACACATACACCCGCACACCCCTCACACACACACACATAGACGCACACACCCAGACCTTCATACACACCTACACACACGTACAGCACACACATCCCTCTACACCCATCCACACACAAGCATACCTACAGACACACACACACACACCCACCTATATACACACACCCCCACCCAGGTTCTGGGGCTGCGACCAAGCACCAGGGCACGGACCAACCAGCCCCCGGCACGGCACATCCGGACGGGCCCAGCCCCCCCCAGCAGCGGCAGACCCCCCACCCCCAGGAGTGGGGGGAGACCCGACGCCCCAGAGCCCGGGGCCCCCACCCGGCCCACCCCGGGCCCGACCGGCCACCCGGCCAGGGGCCGACGGACACCGACCCAGGCACCCCGGCAGCCACCCCCCACCGCCACGAGGCAGCCCCACCCCGGGGCCTACCCAATGCCGCCCGCCCAGATCGGAACCCCCAGCCGACCCAACAGTGGAGCAGCCGAGATCCCCACCCAGGAGACAACCGGAGACCCGAAGCCACCAGGGACCCCCCACCCACATCCACCGTCATCCCAGCGAAGCCGCAATCCTCCACCTACATTAAGTGATGTAGCCAGTCACAGGGGACCAGAGGGAATGAAAGTCATCTGATTGGTTCCTGGAGGAGGCAGACATTGTCTCAATGCTGATGTGATCTAACAGGAGATTTCTAAACTGCTGGATAGACAAATTATTCTTATCTTTCCAGTTCACAAGAATAGTTTTCTTTGCGATGCATAAGACTGCGAGGACCAAGTTTATGGAGTGTATTCCTATGTTGGTGTCACCCAGGTCGCCCAGTAGGCAAAGTGTGGGGTTTGCAGAAAAACTGGTTTTAAACCATTTTGAGAGATCTTCACACACCTTAATCCAGAACCTTTGGACAGGTGTGCAGGACCACAGCGCATGGATGTAGCTATCAGAAGTGTTCTCAGAGCAGTGTGGGCAGATATCTGATGGTGAAAGGCCCATCCTGAACATCCTGTGTCCTGTGTAATGAGTTCTATGGAGAATTTTGAATTGTATTAGTTGTATATTTGAATTCTGAGTCATTTTAAACGTGTTTAAACATATTTGTGACCAAGGCCGGCTTTACGCAGGGGCAAGAGGGGGCAGTGCCCCCTCAAACAAACATTCTGCCCCCTCAATCAAATGCGCCGAAATGGGCAAATCTCTCCAAACGCTCTCTCCCCTCTGTACTGAACTCTGTGTGTCGGAGCTTCACAGGATCCATTGTACTGTCTTCAACAAGTCCTTCCCACCACCACAGAAAACAACCAATCAGTGTTTAGTATGCAAATGAGTTGACATACAGCCTGATCTTGCGGTGTCATATTTCTCCCCCTCGTAGAGAGAGCGGCTGCTGAGCTCCAGCGGTAAAACTTATAGAGTAAAGCTCTGTTAAATGTGTTGTAGCGATACTGAATAAATACTTATAATAACAGACGTATTTATTGCATCTATTCTGTCAACTGGGGTTTGTTTCTGTTCTATTTAAACGTGTCTACGCCTGTTAGTAGGAGCAGTGATCAATCACGCACGGGCCATAGATGTGACTGCCTCCTCGGTACTAGACTGAGGGAAAACGAGCTGCGCATATGAGACCCCTCAAGCTCCGCCCAGCCTTTAGTTCAGCATGCTAGTTTGAAGAAAAAAATAACAGAAAGTTTCACTCTACATTCCCGCTGCTTTCAGCAGTTCAGCTCAGAGCTTCATGTATGCCTTGTTGGTTCTTAAAATTTTGATGAAGGATCATTTAGTTTTTACTCATTTTCATTTATTATTATCATTATTTCCCCCTGAAGATTCACTGCCTTATTTTGGTAGGGGGTTTAATTTTTTGCTCTGTTATTGTTGTGCTTGATAGTTATGATTCTTTAATCATTATGGTCTATATACAGACAGAAACAAACACACAGATAGTTGAGTTTATTGTTATTAGTTTCAAATTTATTCAAAATGCTTAGACATCTAATGGCTGTCCAATAGGGCAATTGTTATTTTGTTGGTTGTTAAAGCTTTGATAATGGATCATTCTTTTCTTTTTTCTTACTTCATTTTGTTATTGATATTTTCTGTTCCCCCCCTGAGGGATTGCCACCTTATTGTGGTCAGGGGGTTTGCGTGCCTCAGTGACTCTAAGAGCTATACCAGCAGGAGCTTTGGTTTCAGGTGGGACACCCAAGCTGGACAGGTCTTAGAGTAGAGGCCTGACAAAGTGCAATCCATTTCTTTGAAGTTGGACTCCACTAACAGCACAGTTCCGTTAAAGAAACACTTAAAAAACAACAACAAGAAAATGCTGAAGTATGTACTCATAATGCCCCCTTCAAATTTATGCCTGCCCCCTCATGTATGCATTCCTAGAACCGGCCCTGTTTGTGACCATCTTTTCTGATCAAAGTTATTAGATAAATCATCTTCCCATTTTGAAGTTGGGAGAGATATCCTGTCTTCTAGTTTTGCAAGTAATCTATATATTTTTGATAATAATTTTGGAGTATTAAGATTCAAGAATTCTGCTATTCTGACAGGAAGCTGCAAGTCTAACTGTACAGGGGTATACTTCTTATATATAATTGATTTTAGTTGGTGGTACTCTAAGAATTTATTACTGATGATTCCATACTGTGAGATTATTGTGCTGAAAGATACCAAGTTTCCATTTTCTATTATCTGTCCTAACTGTTGTATTCCTTTAGTCTTCCATTGAGTGAAGTTTATCATCTTTTTGTTCTGCAGGATGTCAGGGTTGTTCCAGATGGGTGTAAGTCTACATGGAAAGAGGGAAGATCTGGTTATCTTACAGAATTCCCACCAAGCCATTAAGGAAAAACGGATGTTAAGGCTTTTAAAGCACTTATATGGTTTAATGGTTGAGCTGATGAACGGCAGGTCAGAGATGACTAAGTCCTCACACAAAGCCTGCTCCACATCTAGCCACGGCTCATCCAGATAACTGGGTTTGAGCCACTTGGAGATGTACTGCAGCCTGTTAGCTATAAAGTAGTGATTAAAGTTTGGTAGATCCAGTCCTCCTCTATCTTTAGTCTGCTGTAAGGTTTTAAGACTGATACGTGACGGCTTGTTTTTCCAAAGAAACTTGGATATGAAAGAGTCCAGAGATTTAAACCAACTGGTGGAGGGTTTAGTGGTTATCATTGAAAATAAATAATTAACTTTAGGTAGGATCATCATCTTAATGGTGGCAACTCTCCCCATTAGTGAGATGGGTAAGCGCCTCCACCGTAAGAGATCATCTTCTATTGTTTTTAGTAGCTGAACATAGTTTAATTTTGTTAAATCTGATAATCTGGGGGAAATATTTATACCTAAATATCTAATGTTTCCTGTCTGTATTTTGATATTAGGGATGTTTTGTAGGTCACAGTTGATGGACATGGCTGTAGTCTTAGCCCAGTTAATAGAATAATCAGATATTGATGAGAACTTATTAATAACCGTGATTGTCTGAGAGAGTGATGTTTGTGAGTTCTGAAGGAAGAGTAATACATCATCTGCATAAAGACTTATTTTATGTTCTATATTTTTGCCCTGGATTCCTTTAATTTCTGTATTTTGTCTAATAGCAGCTGCTAACGGCTCTATGAAAATGGCAAAAAGTGAGGGGGAGAGTGGACAGCCCTGTCTGGTGCCTCTCTGTAAGCGGAAGCTTGGAGAAGTTTGATCGTTGGTTTTCACACATGCATTTGGGTTATTATATAATATTTTAATCCTCTCTATGAAAGAAGGCCCAAACCCAAATTTGTCTAGTGTTGCAAACAGAAACTTCCAGTTTACCCTGTCGAAGGCTTTTTCTGCATCTAGAGAAATGATTGTGGATTCTAGATTATGTAAAGTAGAGTAATCAATGAGGTTAATTAGTCTACGCATGTTAGTAGATGAATGTCGACCTTTTATAAAACCTGTCTGGTCCGGATGTATTATAAGAGGGGTTATTTTTTCTATCCCTCTGGCAAGAGCTTTACTAATTATTTTCAGGTCTAGATTTATTAAAGATATGGGACGGTAACTGCATGGAAGTGTGGGGTCTTTGCCTGGTTTTAGCAATTTCACCGGCTTCACATTTCACCGGCGGAGGTTGCCGCTTGATCAGCATGGAGGGAAAAAGAGATTTGATTCACGATTCAGGATTTGATTTCCATAGTTAGTTAGCAGCAGACTTAGCCGTCCCTCCACACCAGAACAGTGTTTGACAGATGTTCAGCGAAGTGACCCTCCACTCATGCCTAGGATTTAGCTGTGCGTATAACTGCAGTGAGAAATGCTGCTCTCTACGAGATGCAGGAGTCAACATTAGCCTACAAACTCTCGTTAAGAGACAACCTACATCAGGGGAATTATTTCTGCAGTGGATCCTGTACGATAAGGATCTAGATGGAAAGAGATCATGTATGCAGTTGTGTTGCATTTTATGTAAGATATGAAGTCGTTGATATGGTGGAAAAGCTACGACATTATGTGCTTTTTTTTGCTGGCATTAATCTATATAAACAAATGTTTTTAATAAGTTTACTTATGTTTAAAAAAAATTAAAATAAATTAAAATCGGAAATCGGATTTGGTTATAAAAAATCTGAGATTTTATTTTAGGCCATATCACCCAACCTTGTGCATATATATATATATATATATATATATATATATATATATATATATATACACACACACACACACACACATGTGATTGATGTTATAGCAGCCTGAAGGGGTGGAAATACCAGAGTGACTATAAGATGCCAGTAATAGTATGTGGAGATTAGTATTGAACAGATCATTTCTGTGACATTTGTGTTTGCCAACAATCAATACATCCACAAGATCAGATGCAAAGTCATATGACAACAGAATGACTTGATGTGATGATTTTGATATACTATGTAGTATGTTGCTTTTAAGCTACATAAACCAGTAAATCAAAAAGATCTTACTTAAAAATAGTAGCATTATGCCACTCTATGTCGTTATCAACTCATTCCTACCCCCACAGGTTCACCTCTCACGCCTGTTCCAGGCTCCACAGGTGGGACTAATAAAGACACTACAGTACATTGACAAGCATAACCTTCATTATATCAGGTTTATGCACAACAGGGACCAAAACGGTTTGTGCAGTTTGTAAATATTTAACTTCGTAATCGGCTATCCGGAAGTTCAATGTAGCTAGTTACCAGGTACAACAGCTAAGAGAGCTAGCCTCGGGGTTATTTTGAAGCAGTAGTAATTTCAACACGTCATACACATTTACGCTTTGTTTACACATTTTATACGTTGTTGAAGAAAGCTAGTAAACAAGTTTTTTTTTTTTTAAAAAAAAACTAGAGGGTTTGAGTTATTTTGTTCGTTTAAGAAATGTTAATCCGAACTCCATTTAAATATCTTTCGGTTTTACGTTTAATGCTTCTTGATAACTGCATGCAAAACGTAGCGAAAAATAAACACGTCTTTGTCAATAAACAGAGTATGTTGTTAATTTCGGCCATTGCTGAGTACATAATGCGATACTTTAGTATATAAATATTTAAACGTTTTCTCCGAGCGCACGGAGTAGTATTTGGCTAGCTATAGTCGTGTTTTTGTAGCAAGGAAGTTTGTTAGTAAAGACAAGCCATTATCAAAGACGTGTTTTCAACCAGAAAATAATTAGATTGCTCATTGTAATATAAGCCGTATTTTAGACGTAAATGTAAAAGTTTGAAAAATCGTAAAACTTTACTCCAAATGGTGTCATAACATATCAGTAAGTGACGGAAATTAAAAAATGAATATTCTTAGATTAAGTATCGCCATAGACGTTGTTACTTGAAGTTAGCAGTCTTGATTAGCGTCAAAGTGCAACGAGCACGATTATCTAAATAATAAAAACATATTTATATTAAGGTTATATGAAAGACTACAACCAGCCCCTCGCAGTCATACAAGAAAATACTGCATAAAAACAGAAAGTTGAACTTACGGCTGCAGATTTCGTTAGTATTCCCTCGCTTAGTTTCAAACTGACAAGCGACTGTCCTGATGCGCATGCCCAGAAAGAAAGACAACGTGGTGTCGAGGGGTGGCGCTGGGGGGGACATACCTCTCACCAGTGACTAGTGTGGCTGGATCCTCGGCTGGGGGAGATTATTATTATTATTAGGCCCGAGCACCGACGGCGGTGCGAAGGCGTATTGAAATGCAAATGTTTATTATTATTTTAATTTCGCACAATGAATTGCATTTTTTGGGGGTCTGAACATTCTCAAAAACTCACCAAATTTAGCCTATCTCCCAAAGGAATGTGTAAATTTACATATGGTGGGGTACTTGGGACTGTTCAGGCAAAACTGAACGAGAGCGCCACCTATTTGTTATGCCCCTCCACTGCAAGTTATCAATCTTCACGAAACTTTGTACACATGTTCCACATAGTAGGGTGAACAAAAAATGAAATTATGTCATTGGTCTAAATACAACAGGAAGTCGGCCATTTTGGGTCAAAGTCACCATTTTGGCGTTTTACTGACCTCGCATTTGAACGAACTCCTCCTAGAGAAATTATGTACTGACACCAAAATGGCTCAGGTTGTTCTGAAGGCATGTGTGATCAAAAGTTATCAAAAACTTTCTCAAAGGAGTAAGGGCGAAGAGGGGGCGTGGCCTCAAAGTTTGATGTCTCACCATGAAAGACGAAATTTATATAACTCCCACATAAAACAACATATCTGAACCAAAATGGCCACGTATGATGCTAGTCCCATCCTCAAGACATCTACTTGGTAATTATTGGATTACAAATAGGCCACGCCCCCTGGCGACAGGAAGTCATGTTTTTTCTCGAAGACCCACTTCTCTGACATTTTGAACACAACTGGGGTCAAACTGGGTCAGACACCTGAAAACAAGTTGGTGATGATATCCAGTGAAAACTGTTGCTCTACAAGGCCAGATCGTGTTGCCATGACATCATAAATAAATATAAGTCCCTCAATTTTCGTCCAATCAGAGATCAAACTCACAGGAATTACTCATGAGGTGTGTCCCAATCCAGGGTCTGCACACTTGGAAGTGCGGATCCACATACGTCATCGCGGTGTGCGAAGCACTGTCCCAATTCACAGAATTTGAAGGACCCTCCGAATCCACCCTTCAAATCCGGACTTCGTTTAGCCTCAAATGAAGGCTGCTAGTGATGCATCCTTCACGGTCTCTTTTCTCCCAGAATTCATTACGCACAAGACTGTGGCAAATCAGCAACCTCACAAGAGTCATATTAAGTTTAAATAAAGTTTTATTTTTAAAAAAGTATGCTTTTTTTAACTACACTTTAGTATATACATTACAAAACCAAGTACATTTAAAGCATGTTTGTTAAATGGTGACATTAAAATTCGGTAATATTTGAGATTCAATGACTTTTAAGGGGTTAATGAAGTGTGTACCGGCTGGAAAACAACAGAGCCTCAAAGGTTTTTTTTTTTTTTTTTTTACTGTCGGTGTTGCCGCTCCGTGTCCCACACCATCAAACAGGAAGTACTTGTAACTCAGCCGTTGTACCATCAATCTCCACCAAACTCGGAGGCAAGGATCGTAGTCAGACGTGGAACTGAGCCAAATTGACTTCTGCTGGAAAAGTGGCATAATGGCTCTATAGCGCCCCCTACAATATTTAATCCACCAGCCCTGCCGACTACGTGGACCGACATGTATGAAATTCACCACATTGATTTACCATGCCAGGATGTACAAAATGGCCTATTGGACCTATAGGCTGATTTCAACAGGAAGTCGGCTATTTTGAAAAAAGGGTCAATTTTAGTGTCATTTTTGCCAAATTCTTGGCATTGCATTTGAACAAACTCCTACAGATTTTATCGTATTTACCTCAAAATCACTCTGAAGCTTCCAGAGGCCCATGTGATCAAAAGTTATCAAAAACTTTCTCAAAAGAGAAAGGGCATGGTGGGGGCGTGGCCTCAAACTGATATCTCGCCATGAGAGAGATATCAGTTTGACAAAATTGATATAAATTACATATAAAACAACATATCTGAACGAAAATAACCACGTATGATGCCATTTCCATACTGACCACATCTACATGTCCAGATGTTGTCAAAGCCATAGCCCCACCCCCTGGAAACAAGAAGTACCCCATTTTTTACCATTAAAAACCTTAAAAAAACCTACTCAAACGCATCAATATCAGCCCTGAACTCATGATTGACAATATCACTGACTTCTGGCACGGTCATGATTAAAATGGCTGCCTGTGAGGTTTCAACCCCATGCCATGAAACAGGAAGTGGCTACAACTCTGGACTCAGTTGACCAAAGGACATGATTTTTGGCAGTTGTCATTAAGTACCAACCTGAACATGGTAGTAGCTAAAGAAACACTATCGCCACACCTAATGCCCATGTTGATTTCTGTAGATCTTAAATGATGGTTACGTTTGTATTTATTAGACACGATTAGTCAGAGACATGGTCACAAACACTTCTGATATCATTACTCGGCCCAGTTACTTATCAGCTGATCCTCAGAGGGAGACAAGGCAGAAAACCTGGGGACAACTGAGAATATGGCTGCAGCCGACAGTGAACGTGTTACGGGAGGGAGGTTGCCGGCAGATGGGGGGGTGCAATAGACCGGAGCGGCACCAGAGGTGCGAGGGCCTTCATCGCTGATTGAAGCTTTAATTCACCTTTTTCATCTTTTTTTTTCCTTCCAAAAGAAATTGGGTAGTGTAAATTCTGTTTGGCTGGAAACTTTTTCAATTCACCATAAACATTGGCTGGTAGTCAAAACGTTAATTCAAAGCCCTGCACCGAGGTAACATATATGGTAGGTGAAATTAACTTCTCCAGCAAAAGTACAAAAGATAGTTGTTGGTTCAAACACACATTTATGGCAGTGCTGATGACATTTTCACACTTTAGAGACCTCTATTTACAATATTCACACAGCGTGGATTTAAGATTGAAAAAAACAAAGTTATCTTATTACCACATGCTATAATTTCCTCACTACAGAAGTTTGTACAGTGATAATTTGTTAAGTGAGAACTTTGTTTTAGGAGTACAGTTGGTACAGAAAAAAAACACCTTTTAAGAAAAAGTGACATGCAAGACTACTCTAATTACTCTTTACCCCAAAAATATTTGCTTGTTGTCACATAATTTCCGTGTAACATGGCACCTGCCGTGACGAACGTGATTGCTAGTGTTGCTGTCGAATGCCATTTGTTTCTTCTTTTTGTGTGTGTTTTTGTGTATACTGGATATTGTGCATACAACAGACAGCCATTGCTGGACATTGCCAACTCTCACAGCACTGAGTTTAGGGGATTTTTACCAACATATCCGAAACTCATTGTGCGCTCCCGTGACCACCACCACCACCAGGAAGACACCGGAGCAGTGACCTCAGATGAGCCAGTTGAGCCGAGGCAAGCATTTCGGAGATGGCGCCACAAGAGAGGCAAGAGGGGAGGGCTGTAAGCTAGGCTTAAAGCCCGTGCTAGCCGACCTTTTGCTGGCTAATGTTTGGTCTCTGGAGAGCAAACTAGATGAGTGAAGATGTACGGACTGTTCATCAGCACTGTTTGCCTGATGTGGAGTTTTTATTGCTTATGTGCAGTTGCTTTTATCTATCAAGGGAGTTTACATCTGAGTTTCTGGCCGTGGTTTATGTTTCTTTGCGAGCTTACTCTCCAGCAGAGCTAGGCAAGCTCCATAACCCCTTTCCGACTGTAGGTGGGAACCTTTTGTAGTTCCTTTTCAGGAACCAGGACGTTTTTTTGGTGCATTTGGGCATATAGGAACTAGGGATAAAGGCCCTCAGTCTTTACACCCATTTTAGCTCCTACTCCGAGGCAGGGTCTTTTCGGGGTTCTATAGGAACCGTCATGATGTGACTGGTTGCGACGCCTTGCCAGATTTCCGCATATGTGTCCCTGCCATATTTAAAAAACCACAGCTGCAGCTACGACGACAATACAGAGCATGCAATAAATGGACCGACGAGGAGATCAAAGCTCTTCTGACCGTTTACGCCACAGAGGATATTCAGAGAGGTTTTGAAGGTTCGCAACGGAATATAAAAATATTTGCAACAATCCGTTCTCAGTTAGAGAACGCAGGAATTTATCATAACGCAAATCAGCACACGTTGCAAACTCACACAAGACTACAAATAAATTAAGGACCACAACAACCGGAGTGGGACTAACCGACAAACCAGTAAACTTGACACCTTGGACCACCGACCTGCCTACTCAGGCAACGCCACAGCCACGAACTACTGCGTGCAGTTTCTAGAGGCGATTATCCTCAGTGAAAACACAGCACGCTCAGGAGTTTGGAGAGGAGTTTGAAAGTTAGTGAGACGGAGCTGAACAGCATCCTGGATGCTCCTGCTGCCACCAGCAGCCCGCGTGCATCAATCAGGTAAATAAAACAGCTTTAATGCACATAAAAATCTCTGCTTTTGATTTAATGGCGATAACAAAAGTCAAATGTAAACAGACCTTGTGCTCAAATGCAGGTACCTGCTTAAATGGAAAAAGGGGAACTAATAGAGCCACACAGAACTGATTGTGATAGCAGGCTCAGTCATTTCAATTGGACTTAAACTTTTGTGTCCGTTAGATGTGGTTTGGCCACATCTATGAAATATTAGCTACTAAATATATTAAGTAGTTATTAACCAATAATAGCTATGACATGTTAAATAATCCATCTTTGCTTGCTACGTTTTAAGTCTTTATCCTCGGGTGTGCATCACATTACAGTTTATCAACTTTTTAAAATGCACCACATCATAGGATGAAGTTTAACGCTCGTTAAACGAATGTTTAACGAAGGTCTGACTGGCTTCATTTCACCACCCCTTTCTACATTTTAACCTTCATATAATACTAATTTTGTGTGACTGTGTCCTCATAATTCTTCTAAACCATAAGTTAGTCACAAATAACCCCTTCAGTGACGGATTACTCCTTCACCTTTGCTGATAGATTCCATAATGCACACAGAGCTTAAAAGCAGGTGACGAGATCTTTATTTTGCACAAAAAATGAGTAAATGATGCATTTTTTATGGAACATTTTCTCTTTAAATGTGTACATCATGTATACATGTATGTTCTGTCTGTTGAACTTCCACAACATGATGCTTATTATGAAAAGGTGTGTTGTGATTAGCTGGAAGGCAGGAGGTAAAACATCAAGGCTGCAGCATCCAGCTCTTTCAGTATCTGCAGCAGGTGGTTGTGTCCATCCTCTCCAGTGCAGCTTCAGGCGGCCACAGATGGATTGAAATGTCTCCCTGGACGTACAGAAATTCTCTATCTGCAGCTCATTGGTAAAACTGGGAACAACCTTTTCCCACCATCATCAGCTTTGCTCTGGACCAGCTGGACGGTGAGGAGTTCAATGAGCTGCAGCAACGTCTGAAACGCAGAGCACGAGTTACAATAAACCCGCCGTCTGAAATATTTACTTATTGTAATCTGCTCAACACAGACACTAGAAAACTGTCTGAATGACAAATAAATTACTTAAATTTGTACTATTTAATATTAAACTGGCAACTAAATTTCAGACAAACAAAATATTATTGGTATCAATTATTACTTTAATGAACCAAACAGAAATACAAACGGTTTTTTTTTGCACATTCACCTAACACCTAGAGAAAAATAAAGACATGCATTCAGGATTGCTAAAGAAAGTACAGAGATATCCTGGTTTGTAATTATGTTCCCATTTGACATTTAAGTACTCCTGTTGTACTTGGTAAAAATTTTAACTTCCAGCTAACATGGTACTATCCACTGTTTAGCAATAATAAATACAGACGTTACACCAGGTTTAGTATAGAACTTGCTGCATAAAGATACAAAACAGTTTATAAACAGTTTTTTAATCCTAACATTAAGATCCTAATTTTTACATCTTATTTTCTGTTAGGAAATATTATCGCTTGTCAACCATACATTTTTTATGTGTTTGCAAAGTGTGCATGTCCACTTTTTTATAACATGACTAGGCCAGTCAGTCCTGGTCTTGACAAAATACCAAATATTTTCACATTTTCAGTCTTTGGTTAGTCCAGAACCTGTACACACTGGTCAACAAGTTTCAAGGATGGAAAAAAAAAACAAAAAAAACATAAATGCTCAACATTGTAATATATTATTCCAATATATCACTTCCAAACTAAGCCAAGCAACATTCACAAAGAAAACAGTTTAAATAACCAAACTACTAAATGTAGTGAATTAACACAATGTTGAACTAATTAGTCTATAATATCATTGAATTCCACAGTGGTATCATGGCTCACGCAAACTATGAAGAATAGAAGGTTCTATTAAGAAGTCTTTAGTCTTTTAAGTTTTTCAGGGTGATAACAGAACATTGGCAAGGGCCAATGCAAATGTGAACCAAAACCAGAAGTCCCTGCAGTGTAGAAATAGCTTGCTGTGCTTCAACTTGGATACAAATATTTCATTAGCTTACTTTTGAGGCTGTGCAACTTGTTGTCCAATTTAGTGGCATCAATCCCCAAAAAGATTTTCTTGAACATTTCAAATGTGCATTTGAGCTTTTTGGGATACTCAAGGTTGAGGGCATAGATTACTTCCATCAAGAGTACACATGCCTTGGCTCTGGTTCCACACCAAGTGATCACTTGCTTGCCCTTTATCACAATGGACTCATCTCCAGGGTCCTCTTCAGCAGGGGGTTTATGGATCACAAGCCCCTTCAGAGTGTGACTGACCTGCCTCCTCTTTAAATGTTCCAGCATTGCAGATGTACTTCCCTGGTACGCAAGGTCCACTTAACAAATCTCACATGTATTTAATTTATTTTATAAGTTTAACATGAAGTTATCCCAGAATTTTGACATCCTCTGCCACTGTTTTGTTCCCTGGTCGGTCGCCATATTTTTCCTCTGGCGGATTCCATTTCATTTCATTGCGCATGTGCAACTCTCAGCAGAGATAGAAAAAGAAGATGTCTCACTCTGTTTTTTTTTTTTTTTTTCTTTGAATTTATTTATTTATTTGTTTTGCCCACGATAGTTGACGGGTAAATTCGTCGGCTATTGTCGTTGCAGCCCAATCATGAACCATTGAGAAAATGGAAGGGGAAAAAATTTGCCAGACTGTAGCTTTTTAGCATGGTTTTTAGCATGGTTTAGGGTTGGGACCAACTGATAAATTGAATCACACTCCTGCAAAATGTATTGAAAATTAAACAAAGCTAGCTATGCATAGAACTCTTCTTTGGTTTCCCCAAGGTACTCAATGTGGCAGCAAATGACTGAATATCTCATTTTTTGGACACTCTGGGACTAGAAAGACATATATTTGGGGATAAGAATGGTGGCCTTGAGAACTCAGCACACTAGTACAAATAAAGACATTTTAAAATTTACTTTTATGGATGTAGAATTTTCCTAATAAAATATAAAGATTGACAATAGTGCCTTTCATTTTCATTTGGATTCAAAGAAAGTAACGATGTCCTTACCTTCAATGTTGATTTTATGATTTGTTTTGCAAAGTATATACAGGTGCTTGTCATAAAGTTCAATATCATGAAAAAGTTGAGTTGATTTTATTCAGAAATTCCATTCAAAAAGTGAAACTTGTATAATGTAGACATTCATTCCTCACAGACTGACATATTTCAAATGTTTATTTCTTTTCATCAATTTGGTCATTCAGCTTCTTCACGGTGTCATCTATCACTTTACTCTGTATCTCAAGGCTTTTCACGTTTTCCTGCACTGCAGTAGTTTCCGCTGTGTTTTTTTGATCATTTGTTTAAATTTGGAGAATCTGTCATTTAGCCCATTAATGGCTTTTAGGATGTCAGCATTAGACACAGCTTCCTCCCCCACGTCGTGAGTTCTGGTGCAGATCTTCTTTGGGTTGGGGCTGTTGAGAGGGGCCTGGGGAAGAGGTTTGCATAAGCTTGGAAGAGATTTATCAGGCTCCAAGTCCATCATTAGTACTCCCTTTTTAAAAAACTCTTGTTAGCCATGTTCACGTGCTTGTCCGGTGCCACTAGCTAAACTATTTTGATAGCTAACAGTAGCGCGATGCCAAAGAAAGACAGAAATTCCGTTAAATCTTCTTTGGATTAACGTAGTCCTCCTATCCGTCAATAAAATGAAAGTGCAACAGGTCACTTCTAAACAAAACTTTGTTAAAGTCATTTGTTACTCATCAGTACTCACAATGGCCTTTTGTGGAGTTTGCATGTTTCCCGTGTATGTGTGGGTTCTCGCCAGGTACTCCAGCTTGCTCTCTAAAATTCTCCCTACACGGTACAGAAAACGAAAATAAAATGTTTTTTATGAGTACATTTTGGAAAAATTTTAAATGGGGACCTTTGTCATTTCTTTCATTCTTTCCTTAGATGATTAATCTTTCCTTGGATGTAATTTTCCATTTCTGTAGGTTTGCTTTAGTTGTGACAGAGTTAGTTGTGTCTCTTAATTTCCATCTGGTGTTTTTCTTCTTTTTCTTTAACCTATCATCAAGGCAGCTTATTGTATGTCCCATTGTGTAGAGCTGACATCCAGTCCAGTCAAAAACAAGTAAACAAGTCTGATTTTGTCACTTTGATTATCTGAAAAAACCTTTTATGCACCCTTACGTACATAAATAGCGACGTCCGTTTCAAACATTGTCATACATCACATATCTCATATTTCCATGCGTGCTTTACATTGCCATTTTTGTTAAGTTAATTCCTCCACTAATGGGCAGTGCTAAGTTCAAAGTTCACGCCCATGAGCCGACGTCAGTTTCAGACGCCGTTTGGCAGCGGTAATGCGCAGCTGTAACATTGTTTTCAACAGCCCAACACATCCTAAATTAGCATACAGTCTTTCTTCAAAATCTCAGTCCATTTCTACAGTTGCTGTGCTCATCATCCTACGGTCAACACAAAAATGCTTTAATTAGCTTGTTTTGGTAGGTGTATCCACATTAAACTCAATAAATAAAAAAAAAGTTTAAACAATAAAAGTTTTCATTTGCACAGTGACATACCAAAGCCCATAATCTTTTTTTTTCTTTTTTTCTTTTTTCTTTGTTGCCACAGGTTTCAGGGGATGTACTCATTTAGTTGTAATTTCCAGTTTATGCCACTAGATGGCACTACAGCCTATAGAGTGGACCTTTAATATTAAAAATATTCAAACAACTTATAGTTTATGTACTTTATGTTTTGTTTTGTTTTAATTTAACAATGGTCCTTTCAGCATTTGATTGTAGACTGGGATTAAATGGGAAGGACATGCTGCCCTGATTTGTGGTTAGAGAAAGGGTGGGTCTGGTACTACTGTATGACACAACCTTCCTTGGCAGTTGATAACAAATAGCTGAAGTTTTTTCATTTAAAACATCCTTTAACATTGCTTTTATGCAGACTGAGAAGCATTTTATTTTCTACCACCACAGAGAAGGCACCCTCCCACCAGGTGCACTCTGCAGTGTGTGTCAAATGTTTTCTGATTTGGTTGGCAGGAGCTGGAGTCCAGCAAGGAGAAGAGGTGTGAGACTGACATCCAGCAGGTCTACAAGCCAGTCTCCAGACACTGAATTCAACTGCTGGCGGTGACAGCAGGTGACTGAGAACTTCACACTCTGTGACTCTGTCCCCCCAGGAGTCGTCTCTCCAATGGGAAAGTCCTTTTTCAGCATCATTGATCTTATAGGTGACATTTATCTGCTTTCATGCGTCAAAAATCTACCCTGTCCTGTTTGTCATCTGATGCTGACCCCAACCTGACATGTGACACATGTTTTTTCTAAACCTGTCTCTTAAACATCATTCAACAGAGAGAAGTCATTGACAATCACTCACAGACCACTGTCTATAACTCTTTTCTAATTATAAATATTCATCCAGTTTGTTATTGAAATTTGACCACATGTAAACCATATTTTTCCAGATAGTTCCAAATATAGAACCTTCACATAGAGGGGAAGACGTTTGGGACGCATGAATGGATCGAATGTAAAACTTGTGTTGCACACACAGGCAAAGCTGGGGAAAAGTATAAAAATATTTCATTATATTTAGAGTAAGTTTTTTTTCAAACTGGTTTATAGCATTCTAAGTATACCCAGGTGTTTATACCTTGACTGACTAAATAGCATCTACCGTAAATATTCTCTTGGTCCAAGCCATTGATTATACATGTTTCTGAAATTCTTCTGGAAGGATGGAAGATCATTCAGCTAATAGATATTTCCACTACTTTTGTGACAATGAAGGCCATAACACAAGATTCACAAGATTTGGAAATACCAAAATGTATACTGTTGAATCAATACCATTAATTTATGGTACTTTTTCATCAATACCAATATTGATACTTTTATCAATATATTCCTTAAAGGAAAATCACACAATTCTACAAATAATATCTTTATTCCATGGACAATAAGACATATGAAATAATAATATAATAAACATAATGGTCAAGAACCTGCATTAAACCAATAAAATATTAAAACACAACAATGATAGCATCATCATGACATCTAATAGGCTAGCATAATCATGTGACATGGAAGAAGGAATACACCGGGGCTGGTAATTTACATTTAATTTTATTGCCTAAATCTCTCAAAAGTATCAAATCAGACATTTGGACAGGCAGATATCAATGTATCAACTCGTCCATCCTTAGTAGTTTTCTTACTCACTCAGATTTGGAAAATCTTGAATTTGACCACTCCCCCTGGAAAAGAAAAGTTTTTGTCATAATCCAGAAAAAATGGCAGACCCAAGGAGACACAAAGCACAGGTAAAGCGCTAATAACTAAGAGGACAAAGCTTTACTGTGGAGAAAGCTTTGTTTTTAAGCAAGATTTATTGAAGGAGCTTGTAGTTTGAATGATACTATTCATATTCCTGAAACAGAATCACAAATTCCAGTTTCAGCTCTCTGTGATTTAAAAAAAAGTTGGGACTCTGTGTAAAATGTAAATAAAAACAGAATGCAATGATTTGTAAACCTCATCAACCCATATTTTATTTCCAGCAAGACATAAACAACTATGACGTTTTCCCATGTAATGAAAAATATTAGCTCATTTTGAATTTGATGGCAGCACTACATCTAAAACGTAAGAGGAGAGGGAGCATCCAGCTTGTTATCAGTGGACAGGTGAAAAGCTGCATCTCTGATGGGATGGGGCTGCATTAGTGCCTATGGCGTGGGCAGCTTCCACATCTGTGAAGCTCCATCAATGCTGGAAAGTACATGGAGGTTTTAGAGCAACATCTGCTCCCATCCAGACAACGTCTCTTTCAGGGAAGGCCTTGCAGATTTCAGCAAGACGATGCTGAACCACATCCTGCATCCATCACAGCAGCATGGCTTCACAGGAGAAGAGTCCGGCTGCTGAACTGGCCTGCCTGCAGTCCAGACCTTTCACCAGTACACAACATCTGGAGCATCATGGAAGCAGAAATCCAGCAACCAAGGTCCAGGACTGTAGAGCAGCTAGAATCCTGCATCAGACCAGAATAGACAGATGGATAGGTAGCAGAGCCAGCTCTAGACTTCAGTGGGCCCTAAGCAGAATAAGTTTTGGGGGCCCTACCCCTTCATGCCATGAACAAAGTTTCTGTGTAGATGTGGCAACCTAAGTCATGGTAATATTAACTTATTCAAAACACTCTAGGAACATAGTAACTAAAATTATGAAAACACTTAGCAGACAGAAAGACACTAAATCTGTGCAATTTATTTAGTTTGTTTAAAGTCCATCCTTATGTACAGATTATATTGTAATAAAGAGTCACCCAAAACAGTAGGCATGTTTCAACGTCTGGCCTACAAACATTGTACTTTAAAGTGCAAAATAATTATACATAACTATACAGACCTAAAAATAGAAATAAACATTTTAGACAAACTTAGAAAAAATAAATAAGAATCGCACAAAACAGCTGTTGACTGCAGCACAATCATTTTTTATTCAAGGCTGAATAATTAGGATTTTCCCCTTAAAAGTAATTTAAAATATTCTCATTTGCTGCGAGGGATAAAAGGAAGCTTCCCTATAAACAATCTGTCTCCTACATCAACAACGTCTTTGTCAAATTTTTCTCCTTCAAAATAAGAGTTCTCTGCCGGAATAACTTGGGTGCACCGTGTTGCTCTTTCCTACTTCCTGGTTCCTTAACCAATCATATGCGACTCCCCACGGTTGCCTAATAACAACAAGGCAGCGTTTGGTATTTTATGTGGGTAAAAGAGCAGCAGCCTGCAGGTATGGAAGCTGGTAAAAGAAGCGGACCAGAAACGGAATAAAACGAGGATCAATGCTGGAGAATCTTTAGAAAGGTGGAGAAGTCTGAGCTGACAAAGTTTCCCCTCGACAGGTAAACACCAGAATTTTGCTTGAATTAACCGAAAAGTTTATTTTGGTTTACAAAGATTTTGGTCTAATTTATTTCTCGGCACTCATTAAATGAATGTGTGTGACTGTATGGACGTATTAGTGGAGTAAACTGGTGGCCTGTTAGTTTACAACAACAAATGTAATGATGTTTGGGCCAAATGAAAACTGTGTTTGTCCTTATAAAGTAATGAAATTACTATCAAATTAATTTATTAAGTGAGACTAAGAAAGAACTGCTGCTGCGTGGCATTTGTTGATTAATGTAGCTTTTGTTTACACTCTGTTTTATGCTAACGTAAATTAGCGCGTGAAATTAGCGCTAGCATTGCAAAGTATAGCAACTTACAGTGTGTGTGAATCATCTTCGCTCGTGATGATGTTTGCTGGTGCTGTGTTCTCCGTCCTTCATAGACTGTATAAAAGAACCGTCCTCTCACAAACCGCCAACCTACAGAAACTCTCCGGGGGGGGAGACACGCTCGCCGTGTTTTTCTCTTTCGACTGCAGTTCTGATTTGAAACACTAGGTGTCAACGCTACTTATTTTGCCTTTAAGTTCAAAATTTTGCCCTTCTTAGCTGCAAAGTCATCTATTAGCTCATCATATGACATGAGTTTTCCAACTTCATGGTTAACACCGATTATTGCCAAATCACTGAGGCGTTCTTGAGCCATGGAAGAGAGCAGGTTTGTTTTGATGAGTTTCACTTTTGAAAAACTCCGCTCTGCTGAAGAGACTGTCACAGGTAATGTGCAGGCTATTCTCAGTGCCACACAAAGATTTGGAAAGAATTCAATCAAATCTTTGTCATGGATGTATTTGAGCAGATCAAAAGCCGTCATTCTTGCAGTAGGCAAGACTGGGAGATTTTTAATCTCTGTGGCAAGTTCTTGTCAGGAAATATCACTCTCTCCCCCATCACTTAGAGTTTCACCAAGCTGCATACTGTGCTCTTCTAATGACTCCTCATCCATATCAGTGAAAGACCAAAGACTACCAAATCTTTCATGGCACAGTCAACCACAACATTGAAGAAGCTTATTTCCATCCTCTTCGTTGCATCTTGAACAGTTTCATTTGCTGCCTTATTAGTGTGGTAAGGTTGGCTGTGGCGGTTTAGATTTAAACCCAAAAGGAAAGGACAATGCTAACTGGATACTTCTCCAGTAAAATAAACAGAGGCTCGAATGATGCACCAGGGCAGACAGATTCACAATTCAGAAAACACTTATGTTATTTACAAACAATTAATAATAGAAAAAACACATCACAACAGGGCCGGTTCTAGGAATGCATACATGAGGGGGCAGGCATAAATTTGAAGGGGGCATTATGAGTACATACTTCAGCATTTTCTTGTTGTTGTTTTTTAAGTGTTTCTTTAACGGAACTGTGCTGTTAGTGGAGTCCAACTTCAAAGAAATGGATTGCACTTTGTCAGGCCTCTACTCTAAGACCTGTCCAGCTTGGGTGTCCCACCTGAAACCAAAGCTCCTGCTGGTATAGCTCTTAGAGTCACTGAGGCACGCAAACCCCCTGACCACAATAAGGTGGCAATCCCTCAGGGGGGGAACAGAAAATATCAATAACAAAATGAAGTAAGAAAAAAGAAAAGAATGATCCATTATCAAAGCTTTAACAACCAACAAAATAACAATTGCCCTATTGGACAGCCATTAGATGTCTAAGCATTTTGAATAAATTTGAAACTAATAACAATAAACTCAACTATCTGTGTGTTTGTTTCTGTCTGTATATAGACCATAATGATTAAAGAATCATAACTATCAAGCACAACAATAACAGAACAAAAAATTAAACCCCCTACCAAAATAAGGCAGTGAACCTTCAGGGGGAAATAATGATAATAATAAATGAAAATGAGTAAAAACTAAATGATCCTTCATCAAAATTTTAAGAACCAACAAGGCATACATGAAGCTCTGAGCTGAACTGCTGAAAGCAGCGGGAATGTAGAGTGAAACTTTCTGTTATTTTTTTCTTCAAACTAGCATGCTGAACTAAAGGCTGGGCGGAGCTTGAGGGGTCTCATATGCGCAGCTCGTTTTCCCTCAGTCTAGTACCGAGGAGGCAGTCACATCTATGGCCCGTGCGTGATTGATCACTGCTCCTACTAACAGGCGTAGACACGTTTAAATAGAACAGAAACAAACCCCAGTTGACAGAATAGATGCAATAAATACGTCTGTTATTATAAGTATTTATTCAGTATCGCTACAACACATTTAACAGAGCTTTACTCTATAAGTTTTATCGCTGGAGCTCAGCAGCCGCTCTCTCTACGAGGGGGAGAAATATGACACCGCAAGATCAGGCTGTATGTCAACTCATTTGCATACTAAACACTGATTGGTTGTTTTCTGTGGTGGTGGGAAGGACTTGTTGAAGACAGTACAATGGATCCTGTGAAGCTCCGACACACAGAGTTCAGTACAGAGGGGAGAGAGCGTTTGGAGAGATTTGCCCATTTCAGCGCATTTGATTGAGGGGGCAGAATGTTTGTTTGAGGGGGCACTGCCCCCTCTTGCCCCTGCGTAAAGCCGGCCTTGCATCACAATAACAAAATAGATCTGACAGTTAGGTCCCCTTTACGGTATACCCAAGCAGCGAGTGTTCGGACTGGGAGTTGCAACCTTGAACACAAAGAGAGGTTTAACAAATGCAAAAAAAAAACAAACAAAAAAAAAACAACAACAACCCCAAAACAAACAAACAAACAAAAAAAAACAAACAAACAAAAAAAAAAAACACAAACCACAACACATAGTACCCTCTGAAATATAAATCCCAGGGTTCAACTCCAGGTAATAGTCTATAGTGACACATCCACTACCCCAGGACACGGTCAGCAGCATCCTCCTCTGCCAGAACGTGATGTGCCTCAATGCGCGCTCGTTCATCAGTTCGTAGGTCAACCAAGAATGTTTAACTTTTTCACCATTTGCAAGGGTTCTAAACATTAAACTGGGATGAAAACTTCTATTTACATCAGACTTGGGGAAGACAAAGTGCTCATCAATCTGTTCAGGACCCCTACACACCAAATCCGTCCGGACTTGGTCAGAAACATGTGATGACCAGGATCAACTGGAGGTGGAGCAACAGTCCCAGACGGTGATGTCGGCTGGTGTTCCTCAGGTTCCTCAGTTGGAACAACTTTGCCTGGGTGTGGGAAGTGAAAATGACAACATAAAATTATTTATTTGTTTTTGGTCTTCCATGGCCAGATATTGCTAGGCAGTGTTACCATACCAGCAGGAATGGCTGACGTGTCAGTGGTAGATGAGCCTGGACCCTGTGATGGACCTTTTCCAGTCTCTGTGCAACAATAAAGCATGTACAGCATATGAAGTAAATAAAACAACATAAGTCATTCCATAGAGTGATTACATGCTTAGCTAGAGTGGACACATGCTTAACTATTTGAATAAGACAGCTGTTTCAAATTTCAGTTACCATTGCTTCTTTCATCTTGTCCTTGTGACCTTGTCCTTGTGCAGCTGCTTTGCCAGCCTTCTCTTTTTTCCTTTCTTCTGCCCCAGCGGGGCTTCCTCTTCATAACGAAGCCCATAAACCACTCACTGAAACAACCTTTCTCCGCAGGGGGCCCCCTAGTGGTGCGGGGCCCTAAGCGGTCGCTTAGTCTGCTTAGTGGCAAAACCAGCTCTGACAGATAGTCATTAATAACTGGTCTCCTCACTTCTCAGACATTTGCAGACTTGTTAAAAGAACAGGGCATGCTACACAACACTAAACATCACCCTGGAACTACTTTTAGGCTAGGTTCACACTGCAGGCTAAAGTGACCCAAGTCCATTTTTTTTATCTTTTCATGGCGGTCTGAACGACACAGATCCGATTTTTTCAAATGTGACCCAGGCCACCTGGATATGTGGTCCTAAATCCAATACGTATCTGATCTTTAGCCATGCGACTTCAGTCTGAACGGCCAGGTCACATTAATCCAACCTACACGTCATACACGACGTTGTTTATAAGCTCTTATATGTAAAGGATCACATCACACTCCCACCACTCCTGGCTGCGACTCCGTACCCACGTTTCTCTGTACAGACGTTGCTGGAACTGCTCCACAAAATGCCATGGCTAAAAATCTGGCTCTCCTTTTTCGTAATCTACTTAAAACGATGCCAATGAAAATGTGTTGGCTATGGTTGGACAGTAACTTTAAAATTGCAACTTACGCTCCGCTGTTACCACAAACACGTTGCACGCTCGCTCGCTGTCACGTCGTTGTGTCTTCTATGCATGCGGGACACTTTTGGTACGCCTAAGGTTCATACAGGAGATCACATACAAGTCGCATTTAATTGGAAATGTGAACAAAAATCAGATTTCACGAAAAAATCTGAATTGAGCATCATGCCCTGCATTGTGAACCTAGCCTTAGAGATGGCTGATGGAATTTGCAATCATTGTATTCCACTTTTGTTTACATTTTAATGGGGCTGGGCATTTAACGCGTTATTCTTGCGTCAACACATATATTATTTTAACACGCGTTAATGCAGGGTTATTTAAATTTTTTTCCCAACTTCTGCTTCACTGGCCACATGCGGAGGCTTGCAGGCCAACACATCTGTTTCCATGTCTGGGCCTGCTGCAGCGGTGCATCTGATGTTATCAGGAGAGACCGGGTTTATTAAAATGAAGAGACATTTTCTGTCTGGCACTTAAAAAAGAAGAAAAAGAATTGAACATTTCATTTTGTCCGTCCAAATGGGCAGAAAATGGTGATTTTTGGGCGGGAAACTACTCCCACAAGACAATGAGAATCATAGTATTAAACGTAGTAAAAAGTTTTTTTTTTTATGTTTGTTTGTTGTTTGTTTTTGTTGTTTGTTTTTCTTTTTTAACCAAATGCAGTTTTATTCCGGAAATAAGTTTTGAGGCAAGACTTCAAAAGTAAGACATTTTATGACCATGGTTTAAAAACATGAAGCATAAAACGGGTCTTCTTCTGCCTCTGGTTCGGTGAATCTTGGTTTTAGCGAGATGAAACTTCCAGTTGTGGAATCTGAGACGTGAGCTTTCAGTAGAGGAGCCGCTTGTTAGTGTTCATGCATTGGGTGGAGCTATAACTTGTGTTTACACATTATTTTTTTCTTTGTGTACCTGGTCTTTTAATTATTGTTGTTTTAGCTGTGTTTGTTGGTGATAGAAATGGTTTTCCTGAGCTGATATTCATCACATATTGTTCCTTCTGTGTTCAGAAGGAAGCAGCTTTACAGCTTTAAATTCATCCTGCTGCAGTTTTTATCTCTTTTAACTGTTGCCGTTTAAAGAAAAAACTGCTGCTAAAACTGTTTATTGGTTTAGAGCAGGGGTCTGCAACCTGCAGCCAGTGGACAGACAGAGTCATCTGGTGTGGTCTTCTGCTGCTGGAGCCCATCTGCTTCAAGTTTGGATGTGTTGTGTGTTCAGACATGGTGTTCTGCAGACCTTGGTTGGAACCAGTGCTTATTTAACTTCCTGTTGTCTTTCTATCATCTCCAACCAGTCTGCTCATTCTCCTCTGACCTCTAACATCAACAAGACATCCTGGTCCAGACAACTGCTGCCCACTGGATATTTTCTCTTCCTCAGACCATTCTCTGGAAACCCTGGAGATGGTTGTATGTGAAAATCCCAGTAGATCAGCAGTTTCTTTAATACTCAAACATGCCACCATTCAAAGTCACTTAAATCCCCTTTCTTCCCCATTCTGATGCTCAGCTTAATATTCAGCAAGGATTGAAGAGATATACCTGATAAAGGTCTACACCTGGGGTCTTGTCTTGTATGGTAGATCTGGGCCTCTATTGCTGTGGTGCTCCTGTGCAGCTATGATCAGTGCCTCTGTGCTGTCTTTCAGTCCAGCCCTTTCCAGCCATTGGTAGGATTTCTCGATATCAGCCACTTCAGTTATCTGTGGGTGGTACATCCCATGGAGGGGCTTTTCCTCCCATGATGGTTCCTCTATCACCACATGATCTGTTTTCCACTGCCTGAGACATTCACCGAGCACTTCGTCCGTTGAGGCCATCTTCCTGATGTATTCAAGGATGTTGGATGTTTCATCCTGGATTGTGGTTCTGACACTCACTAGTCCTCTGCCTCCTTCCTTGTGCTTAGTGTACAGTCTCAGGGTGCTGGATTTGGGGTGGAACCGTCCATGCATGGTCAGGAGCTTTTGTGTTTTCACATCTGTGGTCTGAATCTCTTCCTTAGGCCAACTTTTTATTCTCGCAGGGTATCTGATGACTAGCAGGGTATAGCTGTTGATTGCCCGGACCTTGTTCTTGCAATTGAGCTGACTCCTTAGGACTTGTCTTACTCATTGGAGGTATTTGGTTGTGGCTGCTTTTCTTGTGGCCTGTTCGAGGTTGCCATTTGCTTGTGGGATTCCAAGGTACTTGTAGCTGTCCTCAGTGTCCTCAGGTCTATGCAGAACAGCACAGGGGACAGGGCATCTCCTTTGTATATGTCACATTTGATGGTATATACTGGAAAGGCATATGGGAGAAGGAGGCATCACACAACAGCGGTGCACAGTTGCTGTGGTCTGCTCTTAGATCCATCGGCCACTGTGCACCGCTGTTGTGTGATGCCTCCTTCTCCCATATGCCTTTCCAGTATTGTTCAGTCTCCAGCCTTGGTGGGTCTGCCTCATTGTTATTACCCTGCCACTGAGAGTACACTTTAGCTGGTTGAGTTGAGAACAGCCGGTTTATTCGCCTTGCTTCAATTTCTCTCGTGTACCTCTTTAGGCGGGTGGCCAAGGCTTGGAGTCGTTGTTTGGCAGTTTCTAGTGCTTCAGGTATGGGCATCTGGCTGTACCTCCTGGGTACCTGTTTTTTAATTGCACCTTTCTTGAGCTCTGATAGTTGGCTCCCTTCTCTCCGAGCTGCCTTTTAGCCTCCAACCTCCTCTTCCAGGGTGGATATGTATCTTTACGGTTGCTCTTTGGTTGATAGCCAAGCACCTCAAGGATCACTGCTGCTGAGGTGTAGATCAGCCAATTGTTTTCAGTGATGGTCATTGTAGGAATCGTTCTCAAAGCTGCATTCACATCTTCCAGGAGACTTTCCGATGGTGCTCCACTCAGCCTCTGTAATTGGCGTCAGGGTTGCCTGATGTATATTTTTGCCATGTTCTTATCTCTTAGGTCAGTCGCTACCTCGCTCAGCGTGATTGTGCTTATTGGGGCTTCATACCCAATCTCTGGATGGGGAGTTGTTGTTAACTCCCCCCCGACCTGGCGTCCTGGCTCCACCTTGCTGTAGCACCTGTTGTACCTTGCTGTTGTACCTCTTCAATCTCAAGCTGTGATAGCAGCTGCCATCTGTGGATGTTGGAACGTTGAGCTATTAGTTGTTTGGCAGTGAGTGTTGATTGTGGGTTTCGAAGACTCTATATTTCCCACATTCTCTGCATGTAACTGCTCTGACTAGGGTTACTGGAGTAGTAACATTCCAACAGAGCCTTGTTCTCGCCTCTCGTCCATTTCTGTCTTGTTCCAGTAGCACACTTCTCGCCAGGGTGCTCTGGTTCCCCTGCACCTGACGCAGACCTTGTTTGACCAGGCGACGTCTGAGCTGGTATGTCTCATGTTCCCTTGTCTCTCATCATATGAGTCATATGAGGTAGGCAGTAGCGTAGAGGGTCTCCTGCGTGAAAGTCGGATGACTTACTCACTGAGCTACTCAGCTGCTTATATATATATATATATATATATATATATATATATATATATATATATATATATATATCCACATTCTTCATTTATAGGCATTAATATCTAATGGTAGGCCAGCGCGGGATCAGGCAGCAGCAGCTTTACGCGTTTTATTTTTAGTCTGGTCATGAAGCAGAGGTGGACGTCTCCTGCACTGACTGCAAATGAGCTAATGGACAGGAGAAGGGCTCATTGAGAAGAACTAAATGTGCTCTCACATTAGTTTCCAAAAGTCTCCAATAACTCCAGTAAAAGTTAGATTTGTTGCTAGTTGCTTCTTTAAAATAGAGTCACTAGGTGGGTCTGTAAACTCGCTAAATACAGCACCAAAGTAGTTAAACTGTCAACACTGATTTAGCCGAGTTCTGAGGTATCCATCAATTTAATTAGTGTACTGGAAATGTGTGTGTGTGTAATGTTACTGCCATCATAAACTCTGGTTCATAATAAACACTTTTTCACATTTACATTATGAATTCCTTTATGTGTATTTTTATTCTTGTTGCTCTCATTTATTGTTATTGTTTTTAAGTATATTTTAGCTTTATATACACTTATGGTACTTTTATATTTATTTAATGTATTGTTATTTTGAGTCATTTCTAACTCATAATAACTTCTTTTCCTCATGGGGGGCAGGGCATACTTGCTTTTGTTTGTGGACACGTGTGACTGTAAAACAAAAACTATAATCAGTTTTTAAAAAATTGCTATCTTACATACTTTGGTTTGTGGAGCCTTGTTTTTTTAATTACTATAAAATGTTTATGCTGTTTATGGTGATTTTTAGTATGTAGAGCACTTTGCTTTTTGCATGAATAAGCACTTTATAAATAAAATCTTGGTTGCACTTTACATTACAGCTCGATAATTATATGGTAATAGCATGGTAATAGTGTAGTAATTTCATGGTAATACGATAGAGGCCCATGATAAGTACTGAGTTATTAGTAATGGGAGTTCATGGTTGTACAGAATGTGGTATGGGTGGGTGGGGGTAGTGTAAATGTGTTTTTTTGTATGTGTGTGAGTTTGTGTGCAATTGTATGTGTGAACTATTATGAGGTGTGCCTTTTTATTTTTTGTTATATTTTTTTGATGTGTGAAGGCTTTTAAATCTTGTTTTCAATGTGCTCAATTTCTTTTTATTATCTACAGCACTTCATGTTGCTTTGTGCATGAAAAGGGCTCTATAAATAAAATTGGATTTGATTTGATGAAATGTCCCTTGTGTTGTTTTTGGTGGGGCAAGAAGAGTGCCAGGTCCAGCAGCCATACCATGAGGTGGTCTTCATCCATTGAGGTGTGTTCTCATTGTTCCCTCACCAACTCAACTCCCAGATGATCCATTGCTTACATTACATTACATTACTTTCATTGGTGCTGTGGTGTGCACATACATGTTTTGTGTATTAATATTGTATTTGATGCAAAAATAAATGATGGTTTGTTTTGTAGGAGGAGCCTCCATGAGGCATGTAAGGTGGAAGCACTGTGTATGTTCATTGAATTAGACTGAATGAGGGAATGTATCTAAAAGTGCTTTTAGGGTCAAAATAATTAAGAACATTACCATAACGTCTATAAAATACAAATCTCCTTTTTCTATCTAAGCAGGTGGCAGGACCGTCGTTTTTTAAAAAGACTCAGAAGAAACACCGGACTGATATACTGTTAAATGTTTGCTGGGTGTTATCAAAAGAAACATAAACCTAAAATGCTTTTCAATGAAGAGTTCACACAGTTACAGCAGTCATTCTTCACAAAGAGATCACTGACACTTACTTCCTGTCTTGAAAATGTCTTCAGCTATGTTGCTGATGGAAAAAGAATTTCTTTCATTCTTTATTAAGATATCTGTCCAATTTAGTTCATTTTCACCAGAGGTTTATGAATCCTCAGAGGGGCGGGACTTCTTTCAAATATCTAAGGAAATATAACTGTATGATAAGCATAATATAATATTTGCTCATAGACTCGAAACTCAACAGTACATCTTTGGGTAAAAAGGTTTAACAGCAGACTGCCGGCGCTCAGCCGCACTCCTGTGGCTTCCTGTTGGATTGACACCTCATCCTCTGGGAGCCATTATTCTGAGCGTTAGGTCAGCAGAAGGCTTCAGGATGAAGCAGGCCTACTCTTTATGAACTCGAGCTGGCCCAGAGGGGTAGATATAACAAGAACTGGAAAATAGATCATTATGGAGCCAGAACAGGAGTGTGTGAAGTGTGGGGCCCTCAACTGTGAAGCTTGGGTCAGAGTGAGATGTGAGCACTATTCTAATAAATATAATATGATACTTTTTTTTTAATCACTGTACGGTTTTATTAGACCAACTACCATTAACTGCCACTGTAAAGGGCGTGTTTGGCTGGTGAAACATTGTCTTACTCAAACGTCAGGTTACTGTACTGCATATGTTTATTTGAACAAGCACGTGCAACACACACACTAGCCACTGTAACCGTGTCGTTTTCAGTTAAACAACTGTAATGACACAAAAGCAAACAAAACACAAGATTAACATGCTAACTGCAGCTAGCAGTGTTGCATGACTGACGTACACATGCACATTTGTGTGGAAAAAAAAAAAAAAAAAAAAATAGCAACTACTACATAACCTCACCAGCAAACAGCGATAACTCTACAAAAAGGGAGATCCGACACACAGGATGCACGGATGTACCTGCATCATCACCTGGTTTAACACAAATCAATCCGCCCCAAATGAACCCAGGGAGAAGACTGGCTGGTGATAAACCATATACGCACAATACACCTACATGTCTGGAAAAGGGGAATTCCAGACAATCACAGTTAATTGCATATTTTTTTTGATTAATCACAATTAATCTCATTATCACACCCCACTTTCTTTTTTATAGATATTATTTATAGGAATTTCATTTTGTAAATGTAAAAGCATATACCCTCACCATTCCCCAATCACCCGTTAAACCTCCCATCCCATGCAAACACAATGGTATGGCATTTTCTCTGCTATATCTCAGCTTTCCAAGCTTTCCAAGCTGCAGCTACTGAACAATGGAGGTTTATCAGATTTCCATTGGAGAAGAATGGCTCTGTGGGCTATTAAGGACAGAAAAGTTAGTGTTTTCCCTTGTAGTTTGGAAACAGATATTTCTGGGGGAAGAATCCCAGAGACAGAAATAAGCGAGGAAGGGGGGACTTGTTTCCTGCAGATCAGAGAGATGACCTCAGAAATGTTTGTCCAGAAACTTTTCAGTAATATACAATTCCAAAATATGTCCCAGAGTAGCTGGACTTTGGTGACATTCAGAGGTAACATTGACATATATCCTAGAAAGTTTGTCATTGGAACAATTTAAACATGTAAAATTTTAAATTGAAATAGGCTGTGCCTGATACACATAGAGGTGTGAATCCATTCTAATCAAAGTTGCCAAGACCTCTAAAAGATTTCAACATCTAGGTCTTTTTCTGAGGATAGTTTTGTTTTGGTCCATGATGTTGAATTAACATCTTGAATCTTGTTGTAGATTTTGGAAATTTTGCCTTTTGTGTACAGATATAAGGCTACTGCTGTATGTCGTCTATTATGTTATTATAACAAGCTTATGGGGGTTTGAAATATTTGCTAATGAACTTTTGATTTAACAAAATGTGAAAAAAAATGGGATTTAGGGATATGTTATTTTCTTTGCAGTGTTTCAAAGGACAATAACCTTCCCTTGAAGAAAATGTCCTTTAAGAAGACCAGGCCAAGTTTGATATGCAGAAATAGTTTGGGATGGAGGGAGAGAAAAAAGGGAAGATGAGTAATGCAAAAATGTTTCCTAAACTGAAACCAGATTTTCTGGGAATGTTTTAGGACTAGGTTAAGGACCTGGGGGTGTGAAGTTGCAGGAATATAGCTCAATAATTAAAGAAGTTGTTGGTTTGCTATTCAATTTCATCTTGGTCCAGACAGGGCCTTGGTCATTACACCATGTGGAAATCCAACATGGTACAGTACTTGTATTTGCAGCCCAGTAGTAGTAAGTGAAATTGGGCAAGCCCAGGCCCACTGCTGCTTTTGGTACATGCAGAAACATTTTTCAAGGAGAACAAGGAAATTAATCTGCCAGTTTATGAAATTCCAAAACTAACAGTTGGAGACCCAGAGGTTAGAAGTGCTTTAGCTCTTGGTATTGTAACCACAGAAAAGAGAAGCCTTATTGATCCCTTGTCGAAGTTTTCATGTTGGTCACTGGTAACTCATGCTGTTGCACGCATTCTAAGGTGCATCAGCAACAACAGCCTCACTACACTCCGTAACAGAAAGAGAAGGTGCAGAATCTTGCATCATCATGGATCTGCAAAGGGAGGCGTATCACGGAGAGCTTAAACTATTAGTCAAGGGGAACGCTCTGCCAGGCCACAGTCCACGATATTCACTCAATGCTTTCATTGATAAAGATGGCATCGTCAGGGTTGGAGGAAGATTGCACCACTCCTGTCTTCCCCACTACTTCAAACACCCTGCAATCCTCCCCAACAATCATCACATCACAAGGATGATAAATGCATATCACCACATAGAGCATACAGCATAGAGCATCAAGGCAAGGGCCTTACTATCAATGAAATTAGAGCTAATGGCTACTGGATTCCTGGTATTAACAGGGCAGTAGCAGCCCACATTCATCAATGCGTCACCTGTAAGCGATACCCATAATCAATGGAAGAGCAGAGGATGATTGATTTACCCTCTGAATGTATTGTACCATCACCTCCCTTTACATTCCGCGGTATGGACTGCTTTGGCCCCTTCCTCACAAAGCAAGGGAGAAAGGAGAACAAGAGGTATGCTCTTCGCCTGCTTCAGCTCTCCTGTTATTCATATTGAAATTTTAGAAAATATGTCCATGGACTCTTTCATCAGTGGTCTAAGGTGTTTCATTGCTGTTTGTGGCCCCATTCGCCAACTCAAATCTGATCAAGGAAGCAAACTTTGTTGGAGCCAAAAATGAACTCAGGGAAGCACTAAATGCCATTAACTAAACATGTTTTACAAGCGGCATACAGTGTGTTTAAAACCGTCACACTTAACTCTCGTGAAGTTCATTAATATGTCCGCCTTTTTTAAGCAGTTCTGCCAACCTAACAGACACGTCATTACTTCTAACTTTGCGTTGTAAATCGTTTTTTGCCATATCGGTTTTTCCGTGCGTTTGCTAACTCCTTCGCTAACATTCCTTTTCTTATTTAAATTCCGGCAGGGAAGCAGCAGCTGGAAAGCAGTGTTGGCTTCTGGGTAGTGTAGTTCTTTTTTATACTTGGTTACAGTGTAGGTTTATTGAGCAAAAACTACAAAATGGCGGAGGCTGTCTTTTTTTTTTTTTTTTTCTCCTTTGGTTCCCGCTCAAGTCTGCTCCCATGAACTTTTTATCTTGTACAGTCCCAATCACGTGATTAATAGTAACATTGACTCCCATCCTGTGGTAATCCCCCGAGAATCCCGTGACCCATGGGATTCCTGAAAAAATGTTAGCCTATAATCCCCATAGCCTTGAGCCACTCACTCCTAACCACCTTCTGACAGTGAAATCTGTCAAGTGCTTTCCGCCTCTAGGTGAGGCAAGGTGGCAACACGTCCAGTACCTGGCTAAACAGTTCTGGAGTAAATGGAGAAAGGAGAACCTCGCTAACATTGCTCTCATACAATGGTGGCATGCTACAAGAAGGAATCTCAAGCTGGAGACATTGTAATCCTGAAAGATGGTGAGGTGCACAGAAAAGAGTGGAAATTGTCCAGAGTCTGACAATGATGGATTAGTGAGGAGAGTTAAGATCTGTCTTGGTAATAAAAAGCTTGGAAAAAAGGGTGAACATCTTCACAAATGTTCACCGTTGAGCGTCCAATCCAGAAACTTGACCTGTTTCTAGCCATGATTAAATCTGGGCTGACAGCAGGGGTGCCTCAGGGCTCGGTGCTTGGCCCTCTTCTCTTTCACTATACACCTCCTCACTCGGTGCATCATTAGCTCTCTTGGTTTCTCCTACCACTGCTATGCAGATGACACTCAGCTTTTCCTTTCTTTCCCACCTGACGACACAACCGTCTCAATGTGAATATCAGCATGTTGCTAATATCTCCGCATGGATGAAGGATCGCCACCTTCAGCTAAATCTGTCCAAGACTGAGCTTATTGTCTTTCCAGCCAATCCTTCCTTACCGCCACAGATAAGTGTGCAGCTCGACTCTATCACACTAGTGCCTACATCTTCTACCAGGAATCTTGGTGTCATGGTAGACAACCAGCTGACCTTTAAGGACCATGTTGCCTCGGTTGCCCGATCTTGCCGATTTGCTCTCTACAACATCAGGAGGATCAGACGCTACCTGAGTGAACACACGGCCCAGCTCCTGGTCCAGGCTCTGGTCATTTCACACATTGACTACTACATCTTCTTACTGGCTGGCCTGCCTGCATGCTCAGTTAAACCTCTGCAAATGATCCAGAACGCAGCAGCACGTCTGGTCTTCAACCAGCCCAAAAGAGCTCATGTCACTCTGCTGCTAATCGCTCTCCACTGGCTTCCAGTTGCAGCACATCAGATTCAAAGCTCTGCTTCTGGCTTACAAAACAATAACCCAAACGGCTCCGGTCTACCTCCACTCCTTAATCCAGAGCTACACTCCCTCTCCACAGTTACGCTCTGCCAGCGAAAGACGCCTAGTGCTCCCACCACAAGGTGGCGCCACATCAGTAGCTAGACTCTTCTCCTCTGTTGTTCCTCGGTGGTGGAACCATCTACCAAACTCCGTCCGATCCACAGAGTCCTTATCCACTTTTAAAAGCGAGCTAAAGACTCAGCTGTTTAAGGTGCATTTCCACACTTAGCTTAACTCTTCTACTCAGAATGAGTTAGAAAGATTTGTCCAGCTCTTTGGCTCAACTCAGCTGCGTGCACTTATGCCCAAGATGATATTGTGTGATGAAATTGTGATCTTGTATTTAAACAAAATGACTTTAAAAAAAATAAAATAAAAATAAAAATATTATATGCACTGCCTCTAGCTCTACATGACAGCACCTGGTCCAACTGGACTCCCAGCAGTCTGACTACCACTTAATGATGACGTCCATCTTGTTTGAATTCATGCTTGTGTTGTTTTTACTCTCAAATGTAAGTCGCTTTGGATAAAAGCGTCTGCTAAATGACTGTAGAATAGAATAGAATAGAATAAATCTGCTTAGTTTTCATGGTCATAATGCTCATTATCTTGAGCATTTTATAAAGATTCCCTTCATTTGTATTGCACTTAATCTGTTAATGTCAGGTAATTTCTTCCTATAAGGAGTCGTTCCTGTTGAACATCATTCATTCATAATGGAAACTGTTCAGTTTTCTATTATACACTCATGACTGGTGTAAAGGACACACAAAAGGGATGACGACTGTTTCCTGAGGCTGTTACTGGTACAGTTAAGGCTTTTATTTAGGCAATTTTGCCAAAATAAAAGCTAAGTTAAGGACTGCTCCAGAAAGTCCAACCCAGTTTTCCAGCCTGTGCAACAGGATTCTGTGATCTACAGTGTCAAACGCAGCACTGAGATCCAACAGAACCAGGACTGATACTTGACCAGAATCAGTATTCAACCTAATGTCATTTAACACTTTGACCAGAGCTGTTTTAGGGCTGTGAGGAGGTCAGAAGCCGGACTGAATAGAGCCTTAGAGTAAAGTGAATAGTGAAGAAGAGATTGTGAAACGAGTATAGATATAGGAATAGAGCAGTGGATTTTTACATGAGCTGGTATCCGACAATGATTAAATATTGAAGCTTGTTTGACTGAGCAGCAGATTAATTTTTAAACTCTTTTTCCAGTGCAGTAGTGGCTCTGTGACCAACTGTAACTCATCCCTCAGCCTCTGGTCAGTTCTAGTCATGTTAAACAGAATGGTTTTTAATATGTTGTTATTTTAGTACAAAAACAAAGAAAATCGTATTTAAGATGGATGAGGCCCAACCAAACTAAACTACATTCTTCTTTTGATGCTGATTCATTAAAATCTTGTAAACTATTCAGGGAGTAAAAGCCCCCGGGGCTAGATGCAGCATCCATGATGGTGCTAACCAATGAAAACACAGATATGTCTGTCAAAAGAGCCAATTAAGCTGATAGTGCATGTTTCCCCGAATACTGTCAGTTGTGTTTACTGAAATAAAGAAAAGCAAGGAACTGAACCTGCTGAAGCCACTGTTATCATTCAGAGGAGATGCTGACAGATTTATTTTTATTTTTCTGTGTGCCATACTCAGTTAAAAGTGTGAGTGTGATAGCTCACAAAAGTATGTAGATGGGTTTTGAGGGTTCACATGTAGCAAGGAAAGCTAAACTTATTGTTGCAATGCTGCAATAGTCTTCGTCAGTGATTCTCAATCTTTTGGAGCCAATGCTCCCCTATCCATTCTCTGCCCTTTGTTCAAATGCAGACTGGAACTAAAAACAAAAGCTGTTCTTTGGGGTTTTGTTTTGATGTTTGTTTTATTTTAAATTTTAAATATTTTTATCTGTGATTATTTTCGTAAACACAGCGTGTGATGCCACATCGTCTGTGCTTGCGGGTCACTTTAGAGTCATAGACTGTTCACATTGGAGTCTAATGGAGGTCACATTTAAACCATAATGCCAACAACCATGCAAGAAAAAAAAAGAAAGATAGATAGATAGATAGATAGATAGATAGATAGATAGATAGATAGATAGATAGATAGATAGATAGATAGATAGATAGATAGATAGATAGATAGATAGATAGATAGATAGATAGAGACCAGTCTGTTCAGCGACCACCTCTCCACCACAGTTTCAAAATTGTCCTGAATGACAAGTTTATTCAGTCGGTTGGTGTTGCTGCTCCGATGCTGCTTCCCCAGCACACAGCAGCAAAGAAAAGCACACTGGAGACGACAGACTGATAAATGATCTCCAACATTTTAATGCACACATTGAAGGATCTGACCCCTTTAAAGAAGAAGAGCCTGCTCATCCCCTTCTTGTACGCTGCCTCTGTGTTGAATTTCCAGTCCAGTCTGTGGTCAATGGTCACTCACAGATACTTATAGGGCTCAATAATCTCCACCTCCTGCGCCATGATCTTCGGTGGAGTTAGAGAAGTCCTCTTCCTCCTGAAGTCTATCAACATCTCTCTGGCCTTGGTGACATTCAGATGCAGGTGATTCCTGCCAGTCCACTCGACAAACTTGTCCACCAGCGCTCTGTACTCCACCTCCCCTCCCTCTCCGATACATCCAACAACAGCTGAGGTCATCAGAGAATTTCTGAGGGTGGCAGGACTCAGTGCTGTACTGAAAATCAGTGGTGTATAAGATGAAGAGGAAAGGAGACAGCACAGTCCCCTGAGGAGCTCCTAAATCAGCAGACAGGACTCTGCCCACACGAACAAACTGTGGCCTGCCTGTCAGGTAGTCAGTTATCCAGGAGACCATGGAGTCATGGACACCCATCTCCCACAGCTTCTCACCCAGCAGCAGTGGCTGGATGATGACTAGAGAAATAAAAAAAGTGATTCTCACAGTGATGCCACCACCATCCAGATGCAAATGGGCTCTCTGCAGCTAGTAGATGACTGAGTCATCAACTCTCAAATGGGGCTGGTAGGCAAATTGCAGCGGGTCCAGCAGATTAATATAATATACATGTTTTCATTTATTCACATTCAAAATACTGACACTGTGCAGAGGCAAGAAGGGGCATCTGCTGGAAGCTCTGAATCCTTTCTGTTTACAGACCATAAAAATGTAGACAGTTATTACTATGAAGCTCAAAGAAAACATGTTTCTCAAATGTGTTTTCCTGTTCTCATCAAGACCCCCCCACACACAATAAATCATTTGTTTGAAATGCAGTTTGAGAAACTTTATCCTTTTTTCGAATTTTGCATTGTATACTTTGAGTGTAGGGTAATGTTTCATTTCCCTTGCAATACAATAGGAAAAAAACACACACAGACAGAAATAAATAAACAATTAAATAAATAAAATTAATCTATGAGCATTTCTCAAAAGAAAGGAACTCAATGGGTCTCTGCATATTAGCTAATTATTTTGTCTAAAATATCCATTTATCTATATTAGTGTCAAATAATTATTCTGAAGATATTAAGAAAAAGAGTCAGATGCGATTATTCATCGCTAGCAGCTCTGGCGAGAGTGGAGCTTGCGCAGAGAGCTCCCTCTGCCCATCCCTGCAGGCATGACCAGTCCAATCTGAACCATTCCTGAGACTTAACTAACAGATCACTGATCATTTCCTCAAGCTGGCGACAGGAATGAACTACTGTGCCCTCACTTTAACATTTAGCAATATTTTAATCATCCGTCTTTGGTTTGGAAGTTAATTCGAGCCACCACAACACCCTCCATTCTTTGTAAGATGACCTTGCAGCATTTTTGTTAATGGAATGAAAGGAGTGTGACAGGAATAACATGAAAGGAAGGAGAAAAATAGTTAAAGAAACTAAAACCAGTTGTTGTCCATAGACACTATACTGTTGACTATGGCTGCTCCACATCATGATGTCAACTTGTTTGTTTAAAATTTGCAAATTGACTGTTGGGTTTGTTTTCTTTACAACAAAAACATAGATGACCAGTGTTTATTTGATGTAAATAATTTTTTTTAGACTTGTCAGTAAGCTGAGATTTCTTTTGTTGTTTTGGCAGTTTCTATCCTCGAGCTAATTAATTCCTGGCATTTGTTTCCTAAATATAAGCATTGTTCTGCCAGCCTGCTCTGCTGATTTTTCCTCTGTGGGAACAGAGTCAGGCTGCAGAGATATATTTCTCTTCTCCTTCAGGCTGAACAACATTCATAGTTTTTAATGATCAAGGTGGAGTTAAGACCTTTTTGATAGAATTAGAGCGAAAAAAATCATTCTGATGCATCAACCTTCATGTTGAGAACCATCAATTTTAACAAAAATGTGACAGCTGTGTCAAATTACATAAATTGTGTTAGCTGACATTTTAAGTGACCATATCCTTAAGGAGCATAATTGACAGATAATAGGAAATGTTCAGGAACTCATTAAGCAATATAGAGCAGCTTCCAGGATTTTCCTTGTGTTACTTTAGCAGCTGAGAAACTAAAAGGAAAATCTAAGTGAAATAAGATCTAAGTGTGGGGAGACCAGGGGAGTACGTGAACTTTGGTAATATAAAAAATATTATAAAATTCCAAAAATGCCACTTTGGGATTTGCACACAGAGATTAACCTTAACCTCACTTAACACAAGGCATTAAGGTGCATTATACTTAAACTAGATTTATATTCGCATATCATCTGCGTACGGTAGGGCCAAGTGTAGGATTATGATGTTGTATTGTTGTTTCTCTTGTGTAATTACCACACAAATTCAGTGAAAGTAATTCAGTAATCACAAACTGACCAATCACAAGGGAGTGCTTCGATGTAACCACGCTGCAAGCACAGGTGTACATCAAGTCTAGAAGAAATGTGCATTATACAGAGCATACGGCATTGATGCCAAAACTGCCCTTACGCCGATGCCGCAAGAGTAAATCCAGCTTCATGAGACGTAAGACTAGGTTCCAAATCCAAAAGCAACTTTTCTTATTAAAAATGGTGAAACCATCAACAGCACCATCACACCAGAAGACAAAAATGGGACACATCCTGCAGTTAATGGGTTGCTTTGTCATAACAATGTGAATACTCCTCTGCTACAACTACATCTGAAAAGAGAACAGAACAAAACAGAACATCTCATTAAATGCTGTGTCTGAATAGATGTTGTAAGAGTGCTTTGAATGTTGGAGGAATGTTTGGTGTCTCTATTTTAATTATCTCATAAATTATGCCCAGTAACCATTTGCCTGCCATTAAATTTAGTAAGTAGTTGTGAGAGGAGTACCATCCATCCATCCATCCATCCATCCATCCATACATCCATCCATACATACAAACATACATACATCCATCCATCTAATTTCTTTTGCTCATCCAATTGGATGAGCAAAAGGATTCCAACTGCAAAAGCTCCAGGGGAGAAACTTGGGTTTGGACATCACTTCTGGAGGACCCCAAGACATTCTCAAGCCAAAGGGGATGTGCAATCCCTCCAAGGTGTTCTGGATCTCTGTCCATGTCCAAACAGCCAGGTCACACTGAATCAGCTCAATGACCGAACTATGAAGGACTGCTAAGCTAGGATGTACAATAAACTACATATGAAACCTACAAAACAGAACAGGTGGAAACTCAAGACAGACTGATGGATAAAACTCAGAGTTTTATCCATTAAAAATATATGGAAGGACCAATGACAAATGGGGATAAAGTATGGTAATCTGCAAGAACCAGGTGTAACAGGAAGTAAAGACAACAGAATACACTAGGGGATAAACTTTCAAAATAAAACAGGAAATGGATAAAGAAGTAGAAGACTACCAGAAATCAGCCTAAACAAAAAGCTAAAGAACAGACTGATAAAATGCCACAACAATTTAAAGAAAAACTAATGAGAACTAGATGTAACAGAACCAAAACCCTGTGTATGGAAATTCATCAGAGCCATTTCCTAGAGACATAATAGTTCTTTTTTCAGTTTGCTGCAAATCCAAGAAATGAGATGTATCCAGGGAAAGGAAGGCAGGATGCCTGGAGGCTTTATCACTGAGCTTTTACCTGCTCTTGTCTTTTTTTTCTGCCAAGACATGCAAAAATATTCATTACATGCATGAGGAGTTCTCTCTGGCAGCTCATATTGATCTGACCTCTCCTGTTGCACAGCTCTTATTGATCCCATTGACTGTCTTTTTTTTCTAAGTCAGTAATGAGGCACACCCTGTGTTGGCTTTCCTGCTAGGTTTAAATGATTTTAAAGGTCAAATCCAGTGTGGATGGAGTCACTGTTTAATTTGTGACCTGCAGCTGTTACCAGCAGTACCAACTATTGCTCTTTGTTTTTCTTCCTCAAATGTCTCCTTGTCACACATGTAAATAGTTCTTGCTCACTAAAAATACTCAAGATACTTGAACAAGTGTAAATGTCTAGCAAGACCAGCAGAGTTTGATCCATTTTCGAGGTCCCCTACCGCCTCCACCATTAAAATGTAGGCTACGTTCACACTGCAGGTCTTAATGCTTGATTCTGATTGTTTGCAAAGATCAGATTTTTTTCATGGTTGTTCACATTATAATTTAAATCTAACTCTACAACAGACTCCAGTTTAAACAGTCTACGGCTTCTCCCGGGTCTCTGGGCCGCCCTAGTCTGTCTCTAGCCTCCGTAGAGGCGTGGTCACATTTGCACAATCACACTAATCTGTACTACCGCATTCCTCATCCTCTGCGTGCTGACACAGTCACTGAGTTGTCCAGTGGGTTTAAACACTAAGAGATACTCTTGTTTAGGTTTTTTATTTTTTTTTGTTTTATTTTTGTGTGTGTGTGTGTGTGTGTGTGTTTCTGTTTTTTTTTGTTGTTGTTGTGATGTTGTTGTTGTTGTCTTGGTTATTTTTTAGGAACTCCTGATGATTGTCTGCTTAGTTTACCTGTAAAAGCTGTTGGAAATTCTCCGTTGTGTTCCTGTGCAGGTGTAGCAGCTGGTTGTCTGGTGTTAGGTTGGACTGAAGGGTTCTTGTTTCTACTGAATCTTTGTCTCCTCTTCCTTTTTTTTTACATTCTTTTTTACTTCTCTTGTTTTTGTTTAATTTCTCCTCTGATCAGGTCCAGCAAGATTACATAAATTCTATAAATCAACCCCCCCCCCCCCCAAAAAAATGATAAAACAGTATATTTAAATAAATATGGAAATAAAAAATGAGATTATCAAGAGGAGCCTTATACCCAGAAAGCTGCTCTTGGTAAATCAATTTTGTTCAGCACAACACAGCAGTCAGACCATCATTCTGCCGCCATGCTGGACAGGACAATTTTAAATAAATAAATAAAAATCTACGGCTCTGAAGTGACCCCCATGCAGAAGGAGACATGATATCACATGCAGCCTACTGTGTTTATGCAAATAAATATGGATGCTACACATGTCAGCATTTAATTAGGGGTACTATGGTGTTATGAAGGACCTCACAGAGACAGGACTGAATTGACAGGTTTATTGTGAACAAGGTTATCTCATCCAGAATCTTACTAGTTCCAAAGATAGTTCTGAGTCCAAGTAATCAGCTGGGTCAGTCTGGACCGGGACGGGGAAGATAGCTTGAACAAGGTCCGACGAAGACTGTCTGGAGAGCTGGCGCTTATAAATCCTGGAGCTGGGATTACTCGCAGGTGTGTTTCATCAGTATTCCGGAGAGGGAGAGCGGCGGTGATTGATTGGAGCAGGTGTGGGTGTAGCTGAGTCTGGTGCAACGGTGTAAATGTCAATTTTACCAAATATCATTGATCATTATTTCAAACAATGACCAATTTTTTATTGGATGACATTTCTCTTTCATTTAATACAAAAAGTTCCATAATATATTTATTAATTTTATTTATTTATTTATTATTTATTCAATTTATTTAAAAAACATGCAATTATATATTGGAATTTACAGTTTTTGTGATGTCCATGTTCTTAAATGCTGAGTTTGCTCTTAAAACTTAACAATAGAATACTGTACATTTTTTATATATTATTTCAGCATTGAAACAAAATAATCATTAGAAAATGATAAACTGTTTTTAAATCTATTGATACTGATATACATTAAATCATTCACTTTAAGTCTGTCCAAGAAATAATTGTTGACTGTGTTACCCGCTGATAAAACCCCTATAAATCAGCAATGGTTTGCTCCAAAGTCACATGACTCACATTACTGGACGGTACATCCTTTTTGGTGGGAACTTTGAAGATAGTGTGATATTTAGGGTTTATTTTCATAGTTCATGCTTATTTAGTGTAGTTAGTTAACTTAAATGTTATTACACAAAAATTCCATGATGAAATATGTACAAGTGAATTAAGGTAGTAATTAAATAAATGCATGATTTGAATTATAAATATCAGGGAATAACTTAACTGATCTGAAACTATTAATTATCTATTGCTATAACATAAAAATTACAACCACCTTTCTAGTCTAATTACTTAGTAATTAAACTACATAAACCATGATTTGAATAATAAAGGGATATCATCAAAATTATCTATACACACACACCATTATACTCTACGCTTTGCTACATGATTAAAGCATTCCTTATATTATATTCAATTCCATACATCCTTACTGTTAAAGTGTTTTAACTTTGTACTCCAAAGTGGAGAAATACCTATATCTTGGAGACAAGCTATAATCTCTGTCATTCCAAAAATGGGTAAAGATAAAATGGAATGCAGTTCATATCGTCCAATATCGATACTAAACCTAGACTACAGACTCTTTGCATCAATGACAGGAAGACTTAAAAATATAATCCCCCATATCATAGATGAGGATCAGACTGGATTCCGTTTTTTTTTTTTTTTAACTTGTCCTGTCCAGCATCATAGCAGCAAAATGATAATCTGGTTGCTGTATCTTGCTGAACAAATTTGCTCTGCCAAGGGGAGGCCTATGGGTAAGGCTCCTCTTGATAATCTGATTAATTAATTTATTTATTTACTTTGAATCACAGAATCTATGTAATCTTGCTGGACCTGAATGGAGGGGACAGAAAAAGATGGAAAACAGCAAAAAGAGCAAAAGGGAAAGAAGAAAGGAGACAAAAAGATCACAGACAGAAGGAAACGACCCTTCAATCCACACCGGGGGTAGCCAACGTTGGTCCTCAAGGGCACCAACCTGGCAGGTTTTCCAGATTTCCCTGCTCCAGCACACCTGACTCAAATTAAATGGATCCAACAGCCTATAACGATCTCCACAATGACTCGTTAGTTTAAGTCAGGTGTGTTGGGGCACGGAAATCTGGAAAACCTGCCGGATTGGTGCCCTTAAGGACCAACGTTGGCTACCCCTGATCCACACCATCACCAGACAACAAACTGTTACACCTGTACATGAACACACCAGAAAATTTCCTACAACTTTTACAAAAGCAGAAACACACACACAGAAAAAACAGGGCTGCCAGTCATTAAGAGTTTTTAAATAACCAAATCAAAAAGACATAACAGCAACCAGATACTAACTCACAGGAAAAAAAAAAATAAAATAAAATAAAATAAAATAAAATAAATAATTATCACTTAGTATTAAAACCCACTAGACAACTCAGTGACTGTGTCAGCATGCAGAGCATGAGAACAAGGAGTGATCAGGGATGAAGAGTGATGAGTGAGATCATGCAAATGCGACCACGCCTCCACGGAGGCCAGAGGCAGACCAGGGCCAGAGGCCTGGGTCCCCAGCAGCAGACCCGGAGTACCAACCCAAGCCACCCTACCACGAAGATGACTCCAGCCCCACCCGAAGGGCGGCAGAGGAGAGCCCCAGCAAGAGCCCCCCACAGTCACGGGGAACAGGCCCCAGTGGGCCAAGATCAGCAGCCGCCGGCCCTGCCAGGGACCGGCCACCCAGGGTAGCCCAAGCGAAGGGCCCAGGGCCAAATGAGCCCAGCGGTGGCCGCCCCACCCCCCCAAAGGCAGAGGGCCCGCAACATGCCTAGGAGGACCAGGCCCCCCCAGACAGCCACCCGGCGTAGGCCAGCACACACCCCGATGTGCCAGCTGCACACCCCGGGAACCAGGGTGCTATCGGGCCCCTCCCCCCACTCCCCACCTACTCCAATCTGCCCCCCATATAACCCCACACTCACACCCTCCCCCGTGCCGCACCCACAATCACTCACCACCACACAGTCACGCCACACACAACCCAGCCACCATGCCCCATGAGGGACACCTCCAGAGGACAGCGAGCCACAAGCAGCCCCCCCTTGACCCACCCACAGAGCCAGCAGCCCACCAGCGCAGCCATCCTGGGACCCGGCCCCAGGGCACCCCCCCCCCCCCCCCCCCCCCAGCCACACACAGGGGGAACAGGGGTGTGAGAGGTCCCCAATACCCTCTCCCTCCCCGCTCCTGACTGTTTATGTAGTGTGTGTTGTGTGCAATTAAAATTGAGGGGCAGTGACTGCAATGAGCCGCGAGCCGGGCCACCTAAGTGGCCCCGCCCACCATGCACCGCATGCCATGCTCCCCAGGTGTTTGTTTGTGTGTTGTGTTTCTTGTGTTTTGGTGTCTTGCTGCAATTAAAACTGAGAAGCGAGTCGCCACGGGGTGCAAACTTCCCTCTGGATGATGAGTCTCTAGTGGCATTAGGCACCCCCGCCCCCCAGGAGGCCCCCCAGGGCAAGACAGGCCAGGAGAGTTCGCCCCCCCACGACCGGGCCACTCAGGGACCACAGCCAGTGAGCCGTCACCAACCCTAGAAAGTACCCACCCTCCCACACCCCTAATGGGGAATGAGAGGATGGGGATAGAGGCAGACCCACAGCCCACCACCCCAGGCCCGCCCAGGCCCCCCCCCCCACAAGTGCACTTAACCCCACCCCAACCACACACAGAAACACATGCACACACTTATTTCCTTGCACACTCCCGCTCATCCTAACTCATATATGCCCTGGACTGGATTCCTTAAAACCGGAAAAATTCAGAATAATATAAGAGGAGTTCTACACTTAATGGATGGTATGAGCAAAAGTCAAAGTGGCTCCATTGCTTTGAGCCTGGATGCGGAAAAGGCCTTTGATTCTGTTCGGTGGGAGTACCTATTGTTTTACTCTGCAGCGGTTTGGTTTTGATGATTCAGTCACACAACTAGTAAAACATTTATATCAATTACCAACAGCAAGAATAAAAATAAATGGGAACCTGACAAATGTAGTATCTATTCAAAGTGGTTGCCGACAGGGTTGTCCACTTAGCCCGGCACTGTTTGCCTTATTTATAGAACCGCTTGCACAAGCAATTAGAGAAGATAAACACATCAAAGGAATTTGGACTAAAGACGTTGAATCTAAAGGTTGTCTCTATGCAGATGATTTGTAAGTAACCCTTGCCTACCCAGAAACAAGTTTACTCAAATTGGTGTCACTCTTGACAACATTTGGAGATTATTCAGGATACAAAATAAATGTGGAAAAAATTTAAAAAATTACTTACAACTATATTCCCACTACCCAGTTGAAAAATCTCTATAACTTTAACTGGCATGATGAAACTATCAAATATTTAGGAATCTTGATTCCCAACACGTTGTCAGATATCTATGATATATACTATTTACCAATCACCAAACAACTGAAGTAAATGGACTTCATTACTGACTGACCTACATAACACAATAGACATAATCAAAATCAATATTCTGCCTCACCTGCTCTTTCTTTTCCAATCAATACCTGTAGAGATACCAACTAAACAACTTGCTACAAGGAACAGAAAGATCTCAGGCTTCATATGGAAGGCATACCAGTCCAGCCACGAGATGTAGTCCATCCAGTGTGTTCTGGGTCTTCCCCGTGGCCTCTTTCCAGTGGGACTTGTCTGGAACATCTCACCAGGGAGGCGTCCAGGAGGCATCCAGCCCAGATGCTCGAGCCACCTCATCTGGCTCCTCTCGATGTGGAGGAGCAGTGGCTCTACTCTGAGCCCCTTCTGGATCACCGAGCTTCTCACCCTATCTCTAAGGGAGAGCCCGGCCACCCTGCGGAGAAAACTCGTTTCAGCCATTTGTATTCACAATCTCGTTCTTTCGGTCACTACCCACAGCTCATGACGATATGTGAGGGTAGAACGTAGATCAACTGGTAAATCGAGAGCTTTGCCTTTTGGCTCAGCTCCTTCTTCACCACGACAGACCGATGCAGAGTCCACATCACTGCAGACGTCGCACAGATCCACCTGTCGATCTCCCGCTCCATCCTTCCCTCACTCGTGAACGAGACCCCGAGATACGTGAACTCCTCCACTTGGGGCAGGACCCCATTGCAGACCCAGAGAGAGCACTCCACCCTTTTCCGGCTGGGGGCCCCGGTCTTGGATTTGGAGGTGCTGATTCTCATCCCAGCCACTTCACATTCGGCTGCAAATTGCTCCAGTGAGAGCTGAAGATCACGGCCCGATGAAGCCAACAGAGTCACATCATTTGCAGAGAGCAGAGACCCAATCCTGAGGCCAGCAAACCAGATCCCCTCAACACCTCGGCTGCGCCTAGAAATTCTTTCCATAAAAGTTATGAACCGAATCTGTGACAAAGGGCAGGATCTCATCCACTCCCGGGGCCCTGTCATTGAGGAGACTCAATGTCCCCCGCCTCACCCGGGACATGGTTGAAGCTCTGCCGGAGATGGGATTTGAAACTCTTTTAGACAGGAACTCCACTAGACATTCCCAGCAGACCCTCACAACACACTTGGGTCTACCAGGCCTGCCTCCCCTACCATCTGAGCCAACTCACCACCAGGTGGTGATCAGTTGACAGTTCTGCCCCTCTCTTCACCAGAGTGTCCAGGACATTCGGCTGCACGTCAATCAATACGACTACAAAGTCAATCATCGCACTGCGGCCTAGAGTGTCCTGGTGCCAGGTGCACATGTGGACACTCTTATGCTTGAACAAGGTGTTCGTTATGGACAGTCCATGACGAGCACAGAAGTCCAAAAAAAAGCAAAAAAAAAAAACAAAAAAAAACCCACTCAGATTTTGATCGGGGGGGGGCGTTCCTCCCAATCATGCCCCCCCCCAGGTCTCGCTGTCATTGCCCACGTGGGCACTGAAGTCACCCAGCAGAACGAGGGAGTCCCCAGAAGGAGTGCTCGCCAACACCCCCTCCAAGGACTCCCAAAAAGGTGGGTACTGAACTGCTGCTTGGTGCATAAGAACAAACAACAGTCAGGACCCTTCCCTCACCTGCAGGCGGAGGGAGGCTACCCTTTTGTCCACTGGGGTAAACCCCAACATACAGGTGCCAAGTCGGGGGGCAATGAGCATGCCCACACCTGCTCGGTGCCTCTCACCGGGAGCAACTCCAGAATGGAAGAGGGTCCAGCCCCTCTCAAGGACAGTGGTTCTAGAGCCCAAGTCATGCTTTGAGGTGAGTCCAACTATATCTAACCGGAACTGCTCAACCTCGCACACCAGCTCAGGCTCCTTCCCCGCCAGAGAGGTGACATTCCACGTCCCTAGAGCTAGCTTTTGCAGCCAAGGATCAGACCGCCAGGGTCCCCACCTCTGGCAGCGGCCCAGCTCACACTGCACCCAACCACTATGGCCCCTCCTGCAGATGGTGAGCCCACAGGAGGGGGGTACCCATGTCACCCTTTCGGGCTGAGCCCGACCGAGCCCCATGGGCATCTGTGCCCCACCTCCAGGCCTGGCTCCAGAGGGGGGCCCCGGTGACCCATGTCCAGGCAAAGAAAACCTGGGTCCACGGTTTATCATCATCTGACAAATTCAGAAAAAGACTTATGAGTTCATATGAAAAACTGAGTGCAAGAAAAGAATTCAAGAGACCCTTCCAATTCCTAGAAAACAACAGTTCAGTCACCTTAAAATATGATATCTGCGTCATTTGGTTGTTGTTGTTTTTTTTTATTATTATTTTTGTTTGTTTTTCTTTTCATGTCCTGTTTTTGTCTTTTTTCTGTATTGTTCATAATGTGAAAAAAATTCCCAGTAAAAGATAGGTAGAAAAAATCTGAAAAAGAAATGCATTTAACAAAAAAGTTTAGAAAATAGATTTAATCACACGATCATGGTAAAAAAGGGTAGAGTAGTGTAGTGTATTTTACTCCTGGTGTAAAGTTAACATTAGCATGCAGTTCCTTGTACAGATGTAGGGCCTTTCATGGCCTAAGAGCCAGCTAGGCTAAGTGGGGAATAGGGTGGTCGGGGTGGAAACATGGTTGTCTGATATCAAGACCTCTGTCATTTTCTTTGTTTGTGTATGATTTCAGTAAGCGTAGTGCTGCAAGGAAGAAAATCAAGAGGGAATCCAAATTGTATAGGGAAATTTAGGATCTGAAGGCAAAACTCAAACAAGAGTAAAGAAAAACTGACAAATTCAGAAAAAGACTTGTGAGTTCATATAAAAATATGAGTTCAAGAAAAGAATTCAGGAGACCCTTCCAATTTCTAGAAAACAACAAAAATACAGTGAGTCCTTCATCATCAACAAGGTAAAGTACAAATCTCTGTGCTATAAACTGTGCAATAAAGTTCTGCCCTTCTTGACAAGGGATGAGAACAGCCTAATTGCTGGGTAATTGCAAACAATTGCAAGAGGGAAGGTCAAGAAACAGAAAAGGTTCCTGAATGACACAAAGAGAAACTTGGATAGGAAATTCCTTCTTTTGAACAACATTATGTTCATACCCTTCTGGGTGGTCCAACCATCCACTGCAGACAGGGAAACCTGCCGTTGCAAGTTACATGGAAACATCTCTTTTCTTGCGGAGACACTCTCCAAGATTCTCTCCGATTTACAAAGTCAATATACTGTCATTCCAACTTGAAGGACTGCATGTACAATATATGTCCCATCTGCAAACATAGAGACGTGTGCAAATATGGGGAATATGCAAGCATTTTCATCACACCGTGGACAGCTGAGATTATACTCAGAGAGAGAGAGAGAGAGAAAAGAAGAAGAAGAAAAAAACAAGAAAGGTGACAGGGAGCAAGTGCCTGTCAAAATGACAGTAAGGACTTTGCATGACCTGTTGGAGCTCTTCCAAAGTCAACTTCAAAATTTCAGAAGGCATCCCTTTAACATAAAACAACAATTTGCTTACCACTGTAAACTAAAGAGGAACATAAAAGACCATGAATACTTAATACATGTTGATTTGACTATGCCAGTAAGTAGCACTCTGAAATTCAAACTCTTCACTTTGTGTCTAACCAGCAGCAGGCAACACTTCACACTGGAGTTCTTAATTTTGGAGGAAGACCATGTGTTAAGAAACAGAGAAAGGCCCTGCTACAATATGGACCCATCTTCAACCGATGCTCAGTCTGGTCAAGGCTGCCTATAATGTGACTGTGGTGCATTTTTTAGTGATGAGCTGTATGCACAGTACATACAGAAGGGCAATTTCTTTTTGTTTTGTACCAAGCTGCCGGAGTATGGCTTCCGTTCGGGAGGAAGTAGGGGAAGTAGGGCGAAAGAGAGCAAGAGGGGTGAAAGGAATGACAGGATGGAGAGAAAAAAGGAAGAAAGAAATTACAAAAAAATATAAAGAATAAAGGAAGAATGAAAGGAGAGAAGTGAGAATGAAAGGAAGAAAGGGAGAAATGACAAAGGGGAAAAATGAGGACGAAGGACAGATCATAGGAAGAATGGACAGAAGGGAATGATGTGAGGGATGGTGGGAATGTTAAGGAATTTCGGTATTTGTTAAAAAAAAAACTATTCAATTGGAGATCAATCAATCAAATAAAGTTTTTGTTACATAGAAAGGTTTCTCTCTTCTTTTTCGAATATGTTCTGTCAACGTGTATTTGTTATAACGACCATTGTTCCTGTGGTGATACAATCTACCAACATGCTTGCAAAGGAATTCTTAAAAAACTGGACACAATCTCCCACTCTGCAATTTGATTTGTAACAAGTGCTTCTTTCAGAACTCATCACTGTTTGCTTTACTCTCAGGTTAAATGACCTTCTGCAAATACACGTCGCAGTGTTCATTGGTTTACTCTCATCTATCAAACACTCAAAACTTATTCACCTCCATATCTAACAGCTTCTGCACCCAATATCAGTAGCCAGGTACAACACACGGTCTTCCCATCGTATCATGCGACACATTCCCAAAACCAAGTCTCGCTTTGGTCAAATGTCTTTTTCATTTGCTGCATCAAGTGACTGGAAGTGTTACAAAAACGCTGAAACTAGATGTTTTAAAGGAGATTTTTAATGACACTTGTAAATGTTTTGCTACAACTTCATACCACTTTTAAAATGTTTTAAGTGATTTATTATAGTGTGTATTATATATATATATATATATATATATATATATATATATATATATATATATATATATATATATATATATATATATATATATATTCCTGTTGTACAAGTGATTTCTGGCACTTGCCAGGCCAACACTGTAAATAAGAATTTGTTCTCAATGTTTTGCCTGGTAAAATAAAGGTTAAATTAAAAAAGAATTTTGAAATAAATACAATATTGAGCATTAACCCAGTGAAGTTGTTTGAGAATAGGGGGGATGTGTTCAGTAACTGAGACTGTAGTAATGAGTGGGGCAGCAGAATTATGAGCTAATTGGTGTTTAAAAATTGACTTAAAAACCAGACAGAAGAGAGTTAAAGAAATTAAGGCAAGAAGTGAGGAGAGCAAGGGTGAGAATGGTGGTACTGTTGGATGTAAGAACTGGGCGAAAACGGTTGGTAGGACATTTTAATAAGATTAATTAAATAAAATGTAAGGAACATACCTTATTTATTCCTGAAGGGAAATTATAATGTTTAAGTAGTTTTTTTTTTTTTAAATCATAAACCATTCATTTTTCAGCAAAATTATTAATTCATGTTCTTGTTCTGGAGCATATCTGGTGGCAGGAATGATCTCCTGAACCTCTCTGTGTTACTTGTAAGAGAGTGAAAAGGCAACTGTACTTCTGTTTATTGATTCTTAAAGATATTTAACCTCTCACCTGTAAGACTTCTTTAGTTCTTCAAGAAGTCTCTTTAAGTCTCTGACACTGATGCTGCAATGGATGGCTGCATCTACAAACTCTCAAAAGCATGGCGTTACTCACAAAACCATAATTTGCATTTGCTAACACTATCAGTTTAGCCTTGGGTAACAGTAGCTAAGTGTGTAAACATCATGACCTTTCCAAATCTTTCCAAATATACATGGTTGGATCTGGGGTAATGCCATGATCTACTTTTTCATTTTATTATTATGTAGGCGGGATGTGGAGAAGCATGTGAGAATGGGGGTGTTTTAACACAAACTCTTTTCCCAGTGAGAGGGTTCCAGTCCCGCACTTGTCCCACATTCTTTGTAAAACTTGCGACAGCCCAGCTGCATTTTGAACCAATGTGTCTTCTCTAGTGGCTCTCTGGTCGTCTCTGTTTGTGCAGCAATGGCTGTCGGTAATCAGCTGATCGGATTTCTCACATCGCGTTTATCGTTCCACTGAGTTGGAGGAAAGCAGAGGTTCATGGTTCACACCATCACATATTTAAGACAAAGTATTGCTTTTGGCAGGACTCTTCTCAGTAGCTGACGAAATGATGTAGCTGTAGACAGGGTTTATACTTCAGCTATGCAGGGGCGGGTCTAAAAAAGTTTTGATGGCGGGCCAGGCAGGAGCACTGACAAGAAAAAGGGGGCACAAATGAGACCTTTTTTTTAGGCATAGATTTTATGAAATATCCAACTGATTATTACAGCTGAAGTGATCATCTAATGTAAAAACGTGAAGAAAAACATGTAAAACAAACAGTCAGTGCTGTAGTTGTTTACTTTGGGTGATGCTGTCGTAGGACTTTGATCATTGCTGAACAAACACATAAGAGGAAAAACATGTTTTTATCCAGATCATCTGTTTTAGTTTCTTCATCAATGTCGGCTGTTTAACTTCAGTTGCCACATCTGCTGGTTTTATCACAGATACTATCGCAATGGAGACGGTTGGTGAGACGATGATATATGACTTCTGCATTATGATCTAGAACATGGTAGAGATGATTTAGAACAACATAAAGAAGGACAGCATACTGTAACGAGAGACTCGGCAGGATCAACATGGCGCGCTACTGAAAACAAACAAACGCCCCAAGCTAACAGTGAAAATTTTAAATAATAATAATAATATATATTTATATATAAAAAAAACAAGGGGTCGTTATTCCAAACCACACCAACCCGGTCACTCTGGAACACAGCGAAGAAGATCTCACCAGCCCGACAGATTTCATCGGAGACAGCTTCCAGCGGATCGTGATGGGGAAGTCCAAAGCTGCGACGACGAGCTCCAAAACCGGCTCCTAAAGGGTTCGTCAGGCGGATTCCCCTGAAGCGACCAGCCCAGTTTCTCCAACCGGCAGCGATACGATGGATATCGACGGACCTGCTGGAAGTTCTTCATCGTGAGTTTCAATCTTTAAAAGAAAGTTTGGAATAATGCCAAAAGCAGGTGGAAGCTGTTGCTACGGAGAACAAGGTCCCCAGAGACTCGGTGGAAAGCCTTACCAAAGGAGTAAGCCGACTATCAGAGGAAAATAAAAAATGAAAGGATTAGTCATAGACCTTCAGGCTCGTAGCCTGAGAGATAACTAGGTGGAGGAAGATACAGAGGCAGCTGTTAAAGCATTTATCAGAACCAGCTTGAAACTTCCAGAGGAAAAGGTAAAAGCCATCTCCTTTCATCGAGTTCACCGCATAGGAAAAAAACCGGAGGGTAGACCCAGGCCGATAGTAGCTAAATTCGTTCTCCATAAAGAAAAAGAGGAGGTGAAGCGTTGCGGCAGACAGCTTCGTGGGACTGACCTTAGCATGAGCGATCAGTTTCCCAGAGAAATCCTGGAGCGTCGCAAGATCTTGTTCCCCGTGAGGAGGAAATTCCTGGATGGAGGAGCCCGCGCTGTCATCTCGGTGGACAAACTTTACGTCAATGGACGGCTACATCGTGACCATAACACCACTCCCTGGCTCTACTGACCTCGGATATGTATCCACACTCTGCACTTTTACAGGTGATATAAACGCTGATCAGACTCACTGGACTTAAGTCACAGAGTTTGATGTTTGTTCACATTAGACAATAATACTGCCAGTTTCTAATGTTCACAAATATGGACTTATTTTTTATGGGTTCATTTTCTTTTTTTCAAATCTTTAATAGATTAAAGGACCTGCAGGCAGACATTGTGTTCTTACAGGAGATTCATATGACAGAAACATCAGTGAATGCACCGTTTCCTCATGTTTACTCAGCCTGTTATAACTCGAGACAGAGAGGGGTAGCCATTTTGATAAATAGAAAAGTTACATTCACAGAAATCAACGTAATCACAGATCCAGAAGGGAGATTCATCATAGTAAAATTATCTATTCAAAATATGAAGTTATGCTTAGCTAAATTATATGGCCCAAATGTTGATGATCCCTTCTTATCACTTTCTAATCACACAGATAGCACACTTATCACAGGAGGGTATTTTAACATGGTTCTGGGCTCAGCTGATAGATTTAATAACACTGTAAACCATCGAAACTGGCAATCTACAAACACTGTTAAACAATATATGGAGGATTTTGGACTTTGTGATATATGGCAGTCTTATCACCCTAATATCAGAGAGTACACCTTCTTTTCCTTAGTTCACCATTCATACTCTAGGCTAGATTATTTTCTGGTTAGCAGCTCTTTGGTAAATGAGATTTCAGAGACCCAGATTCAGCCCATCACTATCAGTGACCATGCACCAGTTTCCTTCACTTTGAGGAACACCATCGGCTAAAAGCTGGAGATTTAATGCAGCGTTGCTTAAAGATCCCGACTTTATCATCTACTTCACAAAAGAATAGGCTATATACTTAGAAAACAATGACAAACCAGGAGGCTCAGCATGTGTTCTGTGGGAAGCAGGGAAGGCTAGACTTGAATTAAATGAAAATAATTAACAAGAGAACAGAATTTCTGGTGCAAAGATTACGCTTAGTGACATTTGAACATAGTAATAAATCTGGAAGATTCTTAGCTAATCAGTTAAAAATAAAGAAAAATCCACCATATCAGCTGTTAAAGATCCAGTAGGTAATATTACGCATGAGCCAGATGCAATAAACAACACCTTTAGAGATTTCTATAAAACTTTGTGTACATCACACTTAGATCCATCAGACAATGATATCCATCATTTTCTTAACAATATAGATCTACAGGTTTACGGCCTTAGACTCCCCCCTCACAGTGGAGGAGCTACATGAAGCCCTTAAACATATGCCCTGTAAAAAAGACCCAGGTCCGGATGGCTTCCCAGCAGAGTTCTATAAACAATTCTGGTCAATACTGGCCCCTACATTTTTCAAAATGGTGACACAAATAAAAGAAAATGGTTACTTACCCCAAACATAAACTATGACACCATTACTGTACTATTAAAACCAGGTAAAGACCCTACAATACCATCTAGCTACAGACCCATATCACTGATAAATGCTGACCTTAAAATAATCTGCAAAGCATTAGCTGGAAGGTTAGAGAAAGTAACTCCTCTCATTATACACCCTGATCAAACAGACTTTATAAAGGGCAGATATTCCTCTGTTAACATGCGAAGACTAATTAATATAACAGATTATTCTACCATCAATAACCTGGAAACAATAATAGTTTCTTTAGATGCAGAGAAAGCTTTTGATCGTGCTAACTGGAAATATTTACTAGCTACTTTAAACAAATTCGGCTTTGGACCATCTTTTATTAACTGGATTAAAATCTGATACAGTTCTCCTAATGCGAGTGTCAGAACAAATGATCAAACCTCTCCAAGTTTTAATTTACAAAGGGGCACCAGACAAGGTTGGCCACTATCCCCCTCACTTTTTGCTATATTTATTGAACCACTAGCAATTAGTCAAATCAAGCTATTTAAGGCATTCAGTCCAAAAATATATTTCATAAAATAAGCCTTTATGCTGATGACATTTTACTATTCCTCCAGAACTCACAAACCTCTCTATCTGAAACAATCTCACTAATTAATAAATTCTCATCACTGTCGGATTACTCCATTAAATGGTCTAAGAGTACAGTTCTACCCATCAACTGTAGCTTTCAGAATCTACCCAACATCACCTTACAATCAGGTAACATTAGATACCTGGGTCTAAATATTCCCTCCAGGCTCTCAGAACTAACAAAACCTAATCACATTCACCTTCTTAAGACTATAGAAGATGATCTTGCTCGCTGGAAATCTCAACCCATTTCACTCATGGGGAGAGTTGCCACTATAAAAATGATGGTTCTACCCAAAATCAAGTATTTGTTTTCTATGATTCCTATGATTCCAGATTCTTAGAATATCAACAACTCAAAACCATAATACACACAAAATTCCCCCTTCACCGAACAGATCTGGAACTTCCTCCAATGGTAGCAGATTTTATGGACCTCTGTACCCCAAAATTACTTTAAAAAATATACAGATTAATGCTAAAAGTAGATGATGCAAATTCCCTACCTACTTCAAAATGGGAGGAAGATTTATCCATCAATCCTATTCAACCATTTTGGCTACAAATGTCTTAATGCCCTTAATATGACAGACAGCCCAAATTTACAACTCATACAATACAAAGTCCTCCATAGAACGCATTACACAGGACAAAGGATGTTCAAGATGGGTCTTAATCACTCAGATATCTGCACACAGTGCACAGGTAACACAGATGATTACTTACATGCTTTATGGCCCTGTTCACCTGTCCAAAAGTTCTGGAATAAGGTTTGTGAGGATTTATCAACATGGGTTCGATGTAACATTCCTACATGTCCTAAACTTTGTTTACTGGGTGACCTAAGTGACATCAATATAGACAATAACAAAGCACACATGGTTCTCACAGCCTTATGTATCACAAGGCAAGGCAAGGCAGTTTATTTATATAGCACATTTCATGTACAGGACAATTCAAAGTGCTTTACATAAAACAAAGGCATTACAGATATTTAGAAATAGTAAAAGGCATCAACACATCATCACAATACAATAATAAATTACATTAAAACGATTAAAAGCAAGATAAGTTAAAAGTTTCAGTGCAGATTTCATGCATAGGCGCATGAGAAAAGAAATGTTTTTAACCTGGATTTAAAAATGTCTACATTTGGTGAAAGTTTAATCTCCACTGGCAGTTTGTTCCACTTGTTTGCAGCATAACAGCTAAATGCTGCTTCTCCATGTTTAGTCTGGACTCTGGTCTGGTCTCTGGTCTGGACCCTGGCCTGGACTCTGGTCTGGTCTCTGGTCTGGTCTCTGGTCTGGACTCTGGTCTGGACTCTGGTTTGGACAAGTTGACCAGAGTCTTTGAATCTAAGAGCTCTGCTAGGTTTATATTCTCTGAACATACCACAGATGTATTCTGGGCCTAAACCATTCTGGGATTTGTAAACAATCAGAAGGGTTTTAAAATCTATTCTGTGACTGACAGGAAGCCAGTTTAAAGATTTCAAAACTGGTGTGATGTGTTCAGATCTCTTAGTCCTGGTTAAAACTCTAGCAGCAGCGTTCTGGATGAGCTGCAGATGTTTAATGCTCTTTTTAGGAAGTCCTGTTAAAAGACCATTACAGTAATCCAGCCTACTGGAGATGAATGCATGTGTAACTGTAAGTACCGAGCTACGCACTTCCGGGTTAGCAAACAGCACACACCGGCTCGGTGATTAATGGCTGGTATAAAGAGAGCCGGAATGCCACAGCGGCAGGTTTTGTGCATGTATTCGTCTTCGCTGATTTGCCGTGTGCGCCCTGGCTCGGTATCGCTTTAGGACCCAGGCGGCTAGCTCACACACGAGCAGCAACCTCTGTATGGCAGAAGGTATGGCGATGTTTTTTTTATTTGTGTTTCACTGTGTACGTGCTATTTTGGAGTAATGCTTTCCTTCTCTGTTTATAAAGGTAGATGTACCAGGAGGGTCATGTGTTGTTCTCTGCCTCCTATCTTTTGGGGAGAAGGTAACAGTGTGTTGTGGCAAGCTTGTTTTACCCCTGGAGCTTTAATTAACTATTGGTTTGTCTTTTTATAGGTGCCAACCTCCTTGCCACTGCCGTTTTGTTCCGTTTGTTTTAATTTGTTGTTTTAGTGCTATTTTCTGCAGTTTTATTGTTTTAAATTAATACTTTCTTTTTCTTGTTTCTCCTTCCCCTCAGGACACTGGTTTTAGCTGTAATACCAGTGGTTGTGTTGGAGGCCTTGCAGCGGTGACAGCAGGCAGGGCTGAGTGTGGGGTGGTGCAGGCCGTCACCCGTTCTGTTTGTCCCGGCTCTATTTTTTTATGATTAACCCGTGTGTCCTGGAATGCAGGTCTTTTACTTTTAGTCGATTTAACTGGTTTTATTGCATGGTTTTTCTGTCAAGAGCCAGAGGGACGAAGGTTGGGTTAGGCCTGAAGCTGGACTCCTCCTCCTCCGGCCTTTGCATTTTTTTTTTTATTATTATTTTCATTTTGTTTGAGCTGTCATCACTGGAGTGGCCTTCCCCTCACTGGCTTGGACTGCTGTTTTAATTTGTTTATGGTTAATAAATATTGTGATCCTGAGGGGATAAGCTGCCTCTGCCCATCTTTTATCACTGGGGTCCTTGTATTTAGACCTTGGGGCTTAGTTAAGGGTTGGCACAAGGAGCCTGACGGTCCTCTGGTGCGAATTTACGGCCCGGTCACACATGGCTGAGTTTCTCTTGGTCTTTCTGAGAGACTAAACTTTTAATTCTGTTGATGTTTCTGAGCTGGTAAAAAGCTTCTTAGTGAAGCTTTGATGTGGCTGCTGAAAGTCAGGTCTGAGTCTAGCAACACTCCAAGGTTACAAAGTTGGTCAGTGATTTTAAGAGCCCGAGTCTCCAGGTGTTTACCAATGCTGACCCTCTTCTCTTTGCTACCAAACAGAATAATCTCAGTTTTGTCTTTATTTAATTGCAGAAAATTCTCCTTCATCCAGGTGTTTATTTGCTCCAGACACTGACACAATAAGTCTATTGGACTGCAGTCATCTGGTGACAGAGACACATAAAGTTGTGTATCATCAGCATAACTTTGATAATAAATGCTATAGTCCTGTAATATTTGACCCAAAGGGAGCAGATACAAGAAGAGGTCCAAGGACTGACCCCTGGGGGACTCCATAAGTCATGGCCACTCACTCAGATTCATAATTGCTAATCGGAACAAAATAACTCCGGCCTTCTAAATAGGAAGCTGTCATTAATCTGATCAAAAATTTTGATAATTTGACAGCCTATATGTGTGCGTGTGTGTGTGTGTGTGTGTGTGTGTGTGTGTGTGTCTGCTGGGCAATGCTAAAAAATATAATTGCATGAAATGTTGTGATTAATTGCACTGTCAAGCGCAAAATGTTATTTTCCTTTAAAAGAAGGCCTACTACTATATGAAGAAAATGCAGTAAATTTAGCTTTACAAACACTAGGTCAGGGATCTGCAACCTGCGGCTCTGGAGCTGCAAGTAGCTCTCTGGACAATGGCTCTTAATACATGGCTATAAATGCTAAATGAAATGAAATGAAATGAATGAAATGAAATGAAAAATACTTTATTAATCCCAAAGGGAAATTCAATATTGTAGTAGTAGTAATTTTTTTTTTTTTTTTTTTTTTAAACAATCACATTAATTAATTAAGGGCTTTGTTCTTCAGCCTGATAGCTGCTGGAAGGAAGGATCTTCTGTATCTCTCTGTCTTGCATCGGACTTGAACAAGCCTCCCACTGAACACACTCTGTTGTTTCGTCACGGCGTTGTGTAGAGGGTGTGAAGGATCTTCCATTATCTTCGTCAGCTTGTACAGAATTCTTTTTTTGATGATCAACTCCAGCGGCTCCAGAGTTACTCCAAGCACAGATCCAGCTTTCTTGATCAGTTTGTTAATTCTTTTCAAGTCTCTGGTTCTGATGCCGCTGCCCCAGCAGATTGCTGCAAAGCTGATTGCACTTTCAACAACAGACCTGTAGAACATTTGCAACATTTTGGTGCAGACGTTAAAAGATCTCAGCTTCCTTAAGAAGTAGAGTCTGCTCTGACCTTTCTTGTAAATGTACTCAGTGTTGCTTTTCCACTCAAGTCTGTTGTCCAGCTGAACTCCAAGGTACTTGTATTCCTCCACCTCCTCTCCCATGATGGAAACACTTCTATGTGTGTTCTTGTTCCTCCTGAAGTCAACAATCATCTCCTTTGTTTTCTTGGTATTCAAGATGAGATGATTGTCACCGCACCATTTCACAAACTGACCGACCAGTTCTCTGTACTCTGCTTCTTGTCCATCACTGATACACCCAACAACTGCTGAGTCATCAGAGTATTTCTGCAGATGACAGAACTCAGAGTTGTACTGGAAGTCTGAGGTGTACAGCGTGAATAGAAATGGTGAAAGTACAGTCCCTTGTGGTGTTCCAGTGCTGCTGACCACCATCTCAGACACACAACCTTTCAGTCTCACAAACTGTGGTCTGTTTGTGAGGTAGTCGTAAATCCAGGTGGTTGTGGAGGGATCCACCTGGAATTTCTGCAGCTTCTCACACAGCAGAGCAGGCTGAATCGTATTAAAAGCACTTGAGAAATCAAAGAACATGACCCTCAAAGTGCTGCCTGACTGGTCCAGATGAGAGTGGGCTCTCTGAAGCAGGTATATGATGGCATCTTCAACCCCAAGCCCATTACGGTATGCAAACTGTAATGGGTCCTGAAAGGTGTTCACCTGCTTGCTGAGGTGAGCCAGTAAGAGTCTCTCCAGGACTTTCATGACGTGAGATGTCAGGGCGACTGGTCTGTAGTCTTTTGGTTCAGCTGGTTGTGGTTTTTTAGGCACTGGAACAAGGCAGGATGTTTTCCACAGCACCGGGATTCTTCTCTGACTCAGGCTGGTGTTGAACAGGTGCTGGAGAATCGGACATAGCTGTTTTGAGCAGGTCTTGAGAACTCTGGGACTGACACCATCTGGACCTGCAGCCTTAAAGAACAAACTAGTATTTTTAAATATAGATATAATAGTAAATAAAAGTTTGTTATGGGTGCCACTCATTACGGACAGCTGGGGCTTGTTGTTCATACAAATCCCAGGCTGTGGCGTCAGTTCTGAGTGGCTGGATAAACTGTGCCCTAGTCTCCTCTCCGTTGATTGGTTCCACACTCGGCCAATCAAACTGCAGCTTGGTGGAAAACCAGGAAATAAAGAGCTGCTGCAGCGTTCAGTCGTGAGGGAGAAGCGGGCTGCACAGGCTGCTTCCCCTCACTTTAGATGAGAGAGAGGCTGATTAGCACAGGTGGCCTCTTCTCTTTGTGTTAGGCAGATGTATGGTGGCGTTGCTTTCCTGGGTGTTCGTTGTGCTTAGTGGTAATCTTTTTGGTATTAGACCATGTTGTATTTACAGCGGGGTTACTCCTGGCTGTTCGGGTTCCATTAGGGGATTTAGATATGGTCTGTTTAGTTTGGACTCACCTTTTGTTATACACTCAGTTTCGGTTCATTTATTTAGTAATCACCCCGAGCAGTGGACACTCCTTTTGTTTTACTCGGTGGTTTTTGTATATGGTTTTGGGTTAACCCTTTTATATTTATTTTCAGCAGTTTCACTAACCCCAACACTTGTTTTTTTTTTTTACCATCTTTTGTACCAGGTTTTATTTGATGTTTTATGTTTATGTCAATAAAATGCGTTGTGTTTAACTTTTACACCTGTCACAGTGTACTGCTGTGTTGCACCCAGTCATGCCCCGGATGTGGGTCATAACATAATGGGGGCTCGTCCGGGAGCTTTCGTTCTGGTAGGGGTAGACTCTCCTTTCTATATCGCCTAGAAAGATCCCTGGGTTGTTGCTACGTTGTGGCTAAGCCAGCCATTGTCATAAATGTGGACGCGAATAAAATCTGTTGTTTGAAGGGCTTCCTTCCGGCTGCTTCCTTTTGGCTGCTTCCTGTGGAGACCGCCAGGCAGGTCTCATGCTGAGTGGGGAGTTCACTCTGTGTTTTGGAGGTTGGCACTGGGATGCTGAGTTGGCTCCGTTGGAGGCATGTGGGGAGAAGTCATGGTGTTTCTGAACCGGTTGTTGTTGTTGCAGCTATAAATGGGCGCTCTGGCCTAGGGGCGGCCCAGTGTGTATAGAGGGAAAATCCTCTTCGTCTGTTGGATGTGAGAAGCAGGCGGAGTGACTGCCTACCTTCCCCGACTTGCACTACTTTCCTTCTGTTGAACATCCAGGGAAGGGTGTAGAAAAGGTGGTGGTTTCATTGACAGTCTGCGTGAGGTCGGACACCCCCTCCCCCTTTGGCTGCTAGGTTGCAGCGCTTGTTCACTTCTTTGGTGAGATGCATCTTAGTGTTCGGTGCCTGACTTCGGAGATTCAGAGGTGAACTCGTCATCGGCCATTTTGTGGATTTTGTGGTGGCCGGATAATTTAGATAATTTGTGTTTCATCCCTCTTTGTTTGTGTGGGGATGGCCGCTTTAGTGTTTAGGTGCTTTGTGCACTTTGTAATAGTGGCCGTGTGTGTGTTTCCCTACACTTTTGTGAGGCAGAGGGATTCGTATTAAGCCCTTGTAGAGGGATTCGCGACGCGCTTGTGTTGGGCCCTCTTCGTTGTGTGGAATGGCTGCTTTAGTGGAGTTGTATGTGCACTGTGATCGTGGCCATGTGTGGTTCTATATTTGAGATGATGATGATTTCAAATGTAGATATGGTCAAGATGACTTGCTAAAGATTAAACTTAACATCAGACTGAGGAAGAAAGGGGATTTGATTATTTTGATTTATTTGTATTTTTTATGTAGTTTCAGTTACTCCCTCATCGGCAAAAGAACTGCTATTAAAGCATCATACATTAGGATTTTTTTTTTCTTCTTTTTTTCCATAAATCACTTGAACACCTCGGACTTGCTAAAAACGATCAAACATTTAATCATTATAAGAATTTTCACCCTTCAAATGCCATTTTATTAATTTGAATTATTAATTATTCACTGAAAAACCATACAGAACATGGTAAATGTCTGTATTTATATAGTGTTTTGCTGTACCTGGGATGATACCCAACGCGCTTTACATCATACGTCACATTCACCCATTCACACACACATTCACACACTGATGTGGAAGCTGCCATGCAAGGCGCTCAACCACGACCCATCAGGAGCAATTGAGGGTTCGGTGTCTCGCTCAGGGACACCTCGACATGAGCTCGACAGGCCGAGGATCGAACCGGCAACCCTCAGGCTACAAGACAGTCACACAGCGACTGCAGCCAATGAGACGCCACTGACCCCAGAGGGCCCCCACCCACCACATGCCTAGGTGGAAGGAGAGGAGGACAGCAGGAGAGCCCAGACTCATGGCACGCCACCCCCGAGCCTACCCAGGCCTCTCCGACAGGTGCATGTGAGCCCCCCCCCCCATACACACCTATATCCTTGCATACTCCCACTCATACTAGCACAGACACACAGCATGCACGCCATGTCTTGCTCTCCAGCGCCTCCCCCTCCATGACCTGTGTGAGACGTCCCCAACGAAGCAGAGGACAGCGAGCCCCAAATCCGGCCTCCACCACCAGCCCCATCCACCCACTCCTTTGAGATTGTTTAGTAGACAGAACTCATGGGTCCAGTTATCACAGCTAGTCTTCCAGGTCCTGAAGCAGCAAAACAGCCCCAGACCATCACACTACCACCACCATATATTACTGTTGGTATGATATATATATATATATATATATATATATATTAGTGCTAGGCAACGATTAAAATTTTTAATCGTGATTAATCGCATGACATGCTGCGATTAATCGCGATTAATCGCATCGTTGCGGGCAAAATGTCTCTTCCTTTAAAAAAAAGGCCGACAGCTATAAAAAGAAAATGCAGTAAGTTTTGGTTTACTAACACGACATCAGGGGTCTCCAACCTGCAACTCTGGAGCTGCAAGTGTCTCTCTGGACCTTCCACAATGTCTCTAAATATGTGGCTAAAATATTTTTTTTTAAATCTATCTTTCTTGTCATTAGGTTGGAAACCAGGGACTTTTTTTCCTTTCTTTTACATCATTTTCCACAAATATCTACATTCCTTAGCAGAAAGTCTGTCTATCCTCTTTTTTTATATAAAGGTTTTATGTTTTTCTTTAATTTAAAACCTTAAAAATGGAAATAAAAATGTGGTTTTTCAAAAATAACAAACATCCTATGGTGGCAATTCATTAAAAATATATATTAACCTGCCTTTTTTTAAAAGTTGCGTAACATTTGCGCCTCTAAAGTAGTTTTATTTAGCTGGCTGAGGGAAAAATGGCTCTTTGGATTGGAAAGGCTGCAGACCCCTGCACTAAACACATAAACAGGTTTAGCAGCAATTTTCAGATAAAATATTTCTTCATATATAAAATCAAATATTTATGAGAAAGAAGGATGAAATGTTCAGGATTTACTAACTAAAAGGTAAAAAGTCAGCAGGATGAATTTAAAGCTGTGAAGCTGCTTCCTTCTAAACACAGAAGGAACAATATGTGATGAATATCAGCATCAGGTGAACAGACAGAAAGCAGGATGAGAATCTCACAGCTTCTAGATGGTGAGGAGAGAGAAATATTCACAATATGCACAATAACTTCCATCCATGGACCTTCACTGCTTCATTATCCAGATTTCTGGATATAAATTCTCTAAACTTTCATTCTTAGCTTGACTGTTTAGCTTCACCTCTGCACCTGCAGCCTCCGCTTAAGGGTTAACATCTCGTTTCCGGGTGTAGCGTCAGGTCTGTAGATGTAACTATAAACATGTGTGGTATCCACAGAAAGTCCAGAATCTCAGCTACCAGCTCAGCAAAACCATTTCTATCACCAACACACACAGTTAAGATAACAAATAATTTAAAGAGCAGCTACACAAAGTCCGAAAAATATTTAAACACAAATGATGTCTCTCCGTGTCCACCCCACGGCACGAACACGAACAAACGACTCCTCTACTGAAAGCTCACATCTCACAGATTCCACAGCTGGAAGTTTCATGTCGCTATGACCAAGATTCACCGAACCAGAGGCAGAAGAAGACCTGATTTATGCTGCACGTTTGTAAAAGTAGAAAACATGTCTTACCTTTGCTGTCTTGCATAAATTAAAACCACATTTATTAAAAAAAATAATAATAAAAAAGTTTCCCGTCCAAAAATTACGATGTTCTGTCCATCTTCATGTATTTAGACAAAGAGAAACGTCGGTTCTTTTTTTCTTCTTCCTGTTCCAGACAGAAAACATCTCTTTATTTTAATAAACCCGCTCTCTCCCGATCACGTCAGACGCACCGCTGCAGCAGGAAGGGAGACATGGACGCCATGTTTCTGTCATCAAAGCCAGCGACCAGAAAAAAACAAACAAAAAAAAAAAAAACATATATATATATATATATATATATATATATATATATTAACGCGAGATTAAAAAAATTAACGGCATTAATTAAGCGTTGCGTTAACGCGCGATTAACGCATTAACGTGGCCAGCACTAATATATATATATATATATATATATATATAATTATTTATATTTTTTTATTTTTACTCTTTCTGAAATGCAGTGTTACTTTTATGCCAGATGTAATGGGACACATGCCTTCCAAAAAGTTAAACTTTTGTCCTGTCAGTCCACAAATTATTTTCACAAAAGTCTCAGGGGTTAATAAGACGAGCCTTAATGTTCCTTTGCTCAGCAGTGTTTTCGTCTTGGAGCTCTGCCATGCAGGCTATTTTTGCCCAGTCTCCTTCTTGTGGTGGAGTCATGAGCATTGACCTTGACTGAGGCAAGTGTTGCCTGCAGTTCTATTGATGTTGTGGGGGTTTGTGATGAGGCGTAGCTGTGCTCTTGGAGTAATTTTGGTTAGATGGCCACTCCTGGAAAGGTTCACCATTGTTCCATGTTTTTGCCATTTGTGGATAATGGATCTCACTATAGTTTGCTGGAGTCCCAAAGCTTTAGAAATGATTTTATAACTTTTCCCAGACTGATAGATCTCACTTAATTTTCTATCTCATTTGTTCCTACATTTTTTGGATCTCTGCATGATGTCTAGCTTTTGAGGATCTTTTAGTCACCTTCGCATTTTAAGGCAGGTCCTACTTAAGTGATTTCTTGACTGAGAACAGGCATGGCAGTAAACAGGTCAGGATGTGGCTAGAAAAATTTAACTCAGGTGTGATAAACCACAGTTATGTTATAACAGGGGTGCAATCATTTTTTTTTCACAGGGTCAAGTAGATGTGGATCTTTTTTTTCCTGCAGTAATAATAAAAACCATTTAAAACTGCATTTTGTGTTTACTTGTGCTTTCTTTGACTAATGTTTAAATTTGTTTGATGAAACATTTAAATATGACAAAAATAAGAAATTAGGAAGAGGGTTAACTCTTTTTCACACAACTGTATGACAATTTTATAGCAGTTTTTGTGTGTAGACACTTTTGGCCACAAGGGTCACCAGAGCGTACAAAATTTGAGGAAGGCACAAGGGTTAAATTGCAAAAAAATCTGAATTACCAATATATTGACTTACAAAATCCACCACATGAATCCATGAAGAAAATAAAACATCTCTGAATGTATCTGAAAATGTTATAATTAATTCACTTTAACAAATTAGACAGAGAGTTGGGTTGGATTAGGGAAGAAAGCAGATTTTGACACAAATGCTGCTTGTTAATTGACAGATTTTGCATTCAGCTATGCAGTTAAATTACTTCCAGTGAGGTTCATCGTCTGTCTCCTTTTTTTTTCTTTCACCATCTCTTCTCCACTAAATTTAACTATTTTTAATTAAAACATGATTAAAAGCTAAATAATCAACAGGGTTTGTATTTAATTGTATTTATATGTTTTGAATAGTTGGGTTGTTTCTTTTATCTTTTAATACAAATTTATATGAGAGAAAGATACGGTAAAGTGAACTTGGCAAGATCCTTTCCGGTCATTTCATTATTCATCTTGCATACTTCTAGATTAGCTTTGCATCCACAATAACAGAAAGGTTGCAGTTATTTTAGAACAAAGGAAAACTTTCCCCTGGAGCAAGTGTCATTCTGAAAATGAGAGGCTGTGGCAAAAGTGTCTTCAAATTCCTGGAGGCTTGCTGAATGAAATTAAATAGAAAATTAAATTTATCCCAGAGGGAAAACGAAAATGTTATAGTAGGGTTTTTGTTTGTTTCTTAATGAAAACAATAATTAATCAGAAGATTTAGTGCTTTGTTCTGGGGGTGATGGCTGCTGGCAGGAATGACGTCCCGTACCTTTCTATCTTGCATTGGAAATTAAATCCTCTCAAAATGACCTTGTGAACGCCTAATTAGGAATGAAAATGGCCATTCCAAATTAAACTTAAATCTGAAGTAAGTGGCTGGTTTATTCTGATTTTAAATCCAAATTGAACAATTTCTCGATCCGTTATTTCTGCTTTAAATTAATTCCGGTCGTTCTGTGCATGCTTGTTCCCTTGTCCTGTCGTGATGATGGTACAGTATTCTGTCTCCCTTCTCCTTCTCAGCTGACCAAAATAAAGTAGTATATAGTGTCGAGCTGCTGCTTTAAAACTATAATCAAAATCAAAGACCTTTATTTGTGGTCTTTCATGTTGTAGACAAAACAAAAAAGAAGCACCAACTAGAGTTTGTTTTCTTCCGGTAGACATAAATACGTCACATCTGCCCCTGTCCAATGAGAGCCCTTCCCAGCCCCCAGATCTTAAGAGAATTGAACGCTTAGGAGAATACTTTAATTCTGAATTATTTAACTCTGATTAATTAATTCCGAATTAAAAACACACCATGTAACTGTGGCCATTGAACTGTTCAGCTCATTACCTCTGTCCAGACTTCCATCCATCTGATTCTCTTTTAATTTGAAGCCAGTGATTGATATATATATATATATATATATATATATATATATATATATATAAACTGTGCCAGTATATAATAACTATTAGAACGCTGATCTTTGCTTAACAATATTTTTGTCTTGTACAAACACTCTGAAGCAAAGCAACAAAATTTGACCACCTGAAGGAATTTATTAATGAATTTACTGACAAGTGTTACGAGTGGATTGTCATGAGGAAACCCAATGTGGGCACTTCAGCAAATCCAAAGCTTCTGCATCAAAAAAATCCACAGAAGAAGACGCCTCCAGAGCGATTTCTCCACAGCGGATATTCTGCTGTCTGTTGACTCATGCTTATCTATTCTGGATGCATGTTTGTCCCTCGTAGAAAGCGCTGTGTGAGTCTTTGGAATTTAGTCAGCGACAGTACAGAGGCTAGCAACAAAGAACGCCACCCTCATAAAATACCTAAAATCTTTCACAGAGGAAATTGCCCAACTCTGAGAAGACAACAAGAACATCAGAGAAACGGTTGTAGACTTTTAGGCACATGAAAAAAAAATCTTGCTTTCTTAGGCATCGCCAAGCAGGCTGAAGAAGACCCCAAAACTACAGTGAAAATCCTTATCAAAACCTAGCTTAAACCTCCAGATGACACCGTTTAAGCCATTATATTTCAGCGGGTCCACCATATGGGATCTAGGAAACCTGCAAGCGACGTTGCAAAATTTGAGCACTTTAAACAGAAAGAGCGAGCAAATTGCTGTGGCAGAGAGCTGAAGAGGACTGACTTTAGCAGTAATGACCAGTTTCCCCAGGAGATCTTGGAGCGATGAAAGATTCTGTTCCTTGTCTGAAGGAAGTTCATTGAGGGCGGCTTGGTTTGGTCATCTCCGTGGACCGGCTATTTGTGAAAAGGACAGGGATCAATTAGTTACTCCCTGGCTCTTCTAAACTCGGGGGCATGGTTTGAATTATTTCTATTTTCTCACTGTTGGTGAAAAATATCTACTTTTTTTTGATAATTTACTCGTGTTAAATGGAAATACTAACATCACTACCAGTCTCGAACATGGAGGTTATGGAATGGTGACTAGGTTTTTACTGGGTTTAAATGTTGGTCTTTTTTCCACTAATTCTGTCTGTTTCCTTACTTTCTTTTTTTAAGCATTTCTATTTTCATTTATGTCATTAATCCATAGCACCCGTGATAACGTATAACATATCCAACCTATAATACAGACAGTATATCTACACACATCAACACACACGCAAATACCATACACCAATACACACAGAAATTCACCGCACAATTAGACAGGTTACATACTCACAGAACAACACTCAGCAAAGTTTACATACATGCACATGTACACACACACAAACCCCAATAACTTAAGCATCAGCGCACTAAGTTTTGTCACCTGAAATGTACATGGAGCTGGTTGCAGGGAAAAGAGGTTAAAAATTTAATAGATTAAAAGATATACAGGCAGACATTGTTTTATTATAAGAGGCACATTTGTGTATAAGTATTAAGTAATAGCTAACTAATACATCTACTAATTCTCCTATATGTGGTGCACATTACCTGGTTCGGCACTAATAAACCATTATTAATGTCTTAAGTAATCATTTACTAATGCTGAGCTGTGTATGTCGTCAGGTAGATCTTACCTGATCTTAACTAAGGTATTACTTAACAGTAGCAGCCTGACCTTAGCCTTAATAAAGGCTTCATAAGCATTACTTAACCATAGTTAATCATTACTGAATGCTTTTTTGGACCCTTATTGTAAAGTGTAAACACTTATCTCCTCTGAAATGCATAAGAGTGGTAAATAAGCATTACCTAGCCATTAATAGTTAACATGTAGTTGAAGAAATCACATACAAAGCATTTTAAACATTTTATTTAGAACTCATCAAAACAGTCACATGGATCAACTCACAACTCAAGAACTGAAACAAATATTAACATTCAACCTCTTAAAGAACATGAAACACTCTGTTAGTCTATGCCCGTCAGCCTCCCCACCGTCCCCCCCTTCTCAACCTGATCATATTCTTCTGGAGCAGCTATTGTAACCTCTGCAATTGCTGCAGTTTTCACAATAGTAAGTCTGTCTACCCCAAACTTCTCAAAAGATTTGGCCATATTCTTTCCCGCCTGGTAAATGGCAAGGACTTTCTTGTACCGCTTCACCACATCACCTGGTCCTCCAACTAATATAAACACACAAAAACAATAAGGAATGTTTCATCAGAATCATGAAATTTGCAAGGAGAAAAACAATAGACAACCATCGTATTGTAAAGCTGTTTGTGTCCCTTACAAAAAAAAATCTAGGAAAAAAAGAGGTGGAGTGTTGGGGTTTACTTATCAGTAATCATGAATATTACAATACACAGTATTAGGATATTCATGTCAGGAAACCTGCAGTGCAATTTCACACATCCCTAAATTGGACTATGCTATTTCATCTAGGTGACCTTCTCGTCTGTCTGTGCTGGCTCACATCCGGCCCTCCCCCCACAAAAAAAAAAAAAAAAAAAAATGACTGTGCCACTGTAAATCAATGTAAGTAGTTAGTTTACTTTCTCACTTATCAAAATTACATTGTCTCAGCTGTTGGGAGTTTGGGATCATTGGTTTAGTCTTTAACTATAATGAATATTGTAAAAGATTACTGAAGTAATATAAAGCTGTCACATACATGTAGTGTAGTAGAAAGTACAATATTTCCCTCTGAAATGTAATAGAGTATAAAGTTACATAAAATAACAATACTCAAAGCACAAGTACCTAAAAGTGTTCTTACCATAAGTACAATACTTTTCGAAATGTATTCAGTTAGTTTCCACCAAGGAATATTGAGTACAGGGTGTGCAGAATTATTAGGCAAGTTGTATTTTTGAGGATTAATTTTATTATAGAGCAACAACTATGTTCGCAATGAACACAAAAGACTCATAAATATCAAAGCTGAATATTTTTGGAAGTTGGAGTGGGGCTTTTTTAGTTTTAGTATCTTAGGAGGATATCTGTGTGTGCAGGTGACTATTACTGTGCATAATTATTAGGCAACTTAACAAAAACCAAATATATACCCATTTCACTTATTTATTTTCACCAGGGAAACCAATATAACAACTCAAAATGTACAAATATACATTTCTGGCATTCAAAAACAAAACAAAAACAAATCAGTGACCAATATAACCACCTTTCTTTGCGAGGACACTGAAAAGCCTGCCATCCATAGATTCTGTCAGTGTCTTGATCTGTTCACGATTGCGTTCACATTGCGTGCAGCAGCAACCACAGCCTCCCAGACCCTGTTCAGAGAGGTGTACTGTTTTCCCTCCCTGTAGATCTCACATTTGATGAGGGACCACAGGTTCTCTATGGGGTTAAGATCAGGTGAACAAGGAGGCCATGTCATTATTTTTACTTCTTTTAGACCTTTTCTGGCCAGCCACGCAGTGGAGTACTTGGATGCGTGTGATGGAGCATTGTCCTGCATGAAAATCATGTTTTTCTTCAACGATGCTGACTTCTTCCTGTACCACTGCTTGAAGAAGGTGTCTTCCAGAAACTGGCAGTAGGACTGGGAGTTGAGCTTGACTCCATCCTCAACCCGAAAAGGTCCCACAAGCTCATCTTTGATGATACCAGCCCATACCAGTATCCCACCTCCACCTTGCTGGCGTCTGAGTCAGAGTGGAGCTCTCTGCCCTGTTCTGATCCAGCCACGGGCCCATCCATCTGGCCCATCAAGACTCACTCTCATTTCATCAGTCCATAAAACCTTAGAAAAATCAGTCTTATGATATTTCTTGGCCCAGTCTTGACGTTTTATCTTGTGTGTCTTGTTCAGTGGTGGTCGTTTTTCAGCCTTCCTTACCTTGGCCATGTCCCTGAGTATTGCACACCTTGTGCTTCTTGGCACTCCAGTGATGTTGGAGCTCTGAAATATGACAAAGCTGGTGGCCAATGGCATCTTGGCAGCTTCACGCTTGATTTTCCTCAGTTCATGGACAGTTATTTTGCGCCTTGTTTTTTCAACACGCTTCTTGCGACCCTGTTGACTATTTTGAATGAAACGCTTGATTGTTCGATGATCACGCATCAAAAGCTTGGCAATTTTAAGAGTGCTGCATCCCTCTGCAAGACATCTCACTATTTTTGACTTTTCAGAGTCCGTCAAATCTCTCTTCTGACCCATTTTGCCAAAGGAATGGAAGTTGCCTAATAATTATGCACACCTGATATAGGGTGTTGATGTCATTAGACCACACCCCTTCTCATTACAGAGATGCACATCACCTGATATGCTTAATTGGTAGTAGGCTTTCAAGCCTGTACCGGTTGGAGTAGAACAACATGCTTAAAGAGGATGATGTGGTCAAAATACTCATTTGCCTAATAATTCTGCACACAGTGTATATTAATATTGAATGTATGTAGAAACATACAAACAGAACACATATAGCCCGAGCCAGCCAAGAAATACACTTTACTTACCCCGCTGGCGAAAGTAATGTTTGTTTTTCTTCATGTTTTTCTCCTTTCTTGTCGCCCCACTCTTCTTTCTTTTCCATTTTCCATTTTCCCTTCTTCTTCTTCTTCTTCTTCTTCTTCTTCTTCTTCTTCTTTCTCTTTCTGTAACGGTTTCAGCAAACTGGACCACAAAGAGATCAGGACAGAGGGTTGGTAAGAAAACAGATTTATTGTAAGGGACTGAATAATGCTCAGGAAATCCGGGTCTGGTCACGTCGCCCAGTAGCCTGTGAGAATAGGAGATCCAAGGTGAGAGTAAGCGTGGCAAATGGAGAAGTGAGAATTCTGACACTACGTACCGGCCGAGGAGATGGAGGGCGCAGGGAGATAGCTGTACCGGGAGGGTGGTAAGAGGTCCACTGAGGCTGTGGTGTTGTGTGACGAGTTGAGACAAGGTTGGTGGCAAAAGGCTGAGGGGAAAAACAGTTAGTCAGGCCTAAGATCCCTACTGAGGTCCACTGAATCCTCTGGGGAAGAGAAAGAGGAGGACAAGTAGCGTTAGGGATATATCCACATCCACATCCACATCCAGATCCAGATCCAGATCCACATCCGATATCCAAATCCAGTATCCAAATCCAGTATCCAATCATACAATCCAGTGATCCAAATCCAATAATCAAATCCAATAAGACAGTCCAAGGGTCAATGCACGGGCAGAATCCAAACAACAGACAGCAGAGTTACCAGACAGGGGGCAGGCAGAATCAGGTATTCCAGGTCAGAAAACGGGTCGGAGGTCAGAACACAGGTAGACAGGCAGGCAATAATGGCTGGAAACGTGCAGGGTAAACCGAGACGATCTGGCAGAGAACTGTTGTCAAGCACTGGTATATAAAGCGCACCGCACAGGTGGAGCGCATCAGCAATCAGAAGCGCACTGAAGGAAAGATGCCTTCAGGGACGGCTTGGAAATCCAGAATACAGGAAAAAACCGTGACACTTTCTCTCCGGCGATGAATCAGAACTCTCTGAGGAATCAGAGCTGGACTCACAGTCTTCCTCACAGTCATCTTCACTGTCATCTTCACTGTTGTTGCTCATCTGAGATCCCCTCACCTCTTCATTATCTCTGTCTTCTCTTTGTGACTGTTTAGCCCCCTTGAGACTCGCCAAAGCTATGGATGCAAGGATTAATAGTTAATCAACTTGATTGCTTATTGTTTATAGACACTTACAAAAACAAACACAGGAATGCCAAAAATTTTAAACACACATTGTACACATCTATCAATCTTTAAATATCCTAAAAGTAACCTAGAATCATCACTTACCATCAGAAAGATGAGTCCTGTAAATGTCACGTTCTGCAGCGACATCCAAAAGTGTTTCCTCCAGGAACTCAGCACGTGCTTTCCACTTGTCCCTTTCCTCTCTGTTTGTCCATGGCAACCTTGACAGTTGAGGCCACTAGCTTATTGTCTGAACAGAACAGAACAAAGGAATTCCAAAATTATCTAACTTTTTTCAATGGTTAACTTATGGTGCTTCATTACCTAATGTCATTGTTAGTCACAACTTTTATTAGAAGGGTGATACGACTGACATGATATTATAATAGATATTGAATAGTCCACTGTGCTGCTTCTTGTGAAAAACTTTTAACAGTAAAAAACAACATCAACGTATTAATAATTGATTTAACATTTATTTATTTCGTAAGTGACCATGGTATAAGCAGGATAATGCCCTTCGAGGGGTCCATTAATGGATTAATGTGTTACCATGTTCTTTGGGTGAATTTCCTTGTTTTCCTTTCCTCTTCTGTGTGTGTAGCCTGGTCTTGTGAGGAGGTGAGATGGTAAGGTCATCCAGTTTTGCACTGAGTGAGCCACATGTCTTGCTGCTGTAGCTTGTGCTGGTCTTTCACACTCAGATGCTGTGGTCAGTGCGCGCAAAAATTTCCCAAGCAACCTTATGCTGCGTTCTTGGCAACTCAGAACTCTTGCTTTCGCCTACTTAAAAAAAAGTGCATTGGTGCACCACCTAATGTTCATGCTTTCACTTGGGAAACTTTGAGAAAAAAAAATCTACTACAATCCCTTGGAGAATAAGTAGTCTGTCATCATGCAACAATATCTAATGTCAATGTCTGGAACACTTTGAAGACAGAAATGGGAGTTTTCAGAGGAAAGCCCAAGGTCCGAGTTGTCATGAATGCAGCACAAGTGCGCACGGGAACTTGTTATCCGTTATCACAATGAATAGTTCAGCTAACTGTTCTTTTCTGGAAGGACGACGGGCAGGAATTTAGAACAAACCCATAGATCACAACATGCGTGGTTTTAAGTTAGCAGCAAAATTAAGAAACCTGACAGAAGGAAAAAGAAGTACAAAGAAACACCTCAAATTAATTAAATGGCTGCAAAAGAAAGAAATACTGACGGGTAAGGTCAAGTGCAACTGGTGTCATCATAAAATGAAGCTGAAGAAAAAGATTGCCTCTGTGGACCGATTTGAATGGTAAGTAACGTTAGTTAACGTTTTTGGATAACCTTTCCTGGTCATTGACTAGCTAGACCTGCTTTACATACTGCAAGTTATAATAAATGGCTACAATTTCTTTGTAGGCTAACTTCTGCATTTTCTGTATGCCAACATTGAATTTATGTTCTCCATGCCATTAAAGCCTCTGGAATTTAATAGAAATTTTGACGTAACTTATCTCTACTTTTGATACAGTAAATTAATGATAATGTTACATACATACATGCATTAAGATTCCTTAAATTCCTACACAGATGTAGAAAGGACATTGACATGGTTATGATTTTATAAATATATATGAAAAAATATTTTAACTGTTGCTGTTTAAAGAGAAAACTGCTGCTAAACCTGTTTATGTGTTTAGTGCAGGGGTCTGCAGCCTTTCCAATCCAAAGAGCCATTTTTCCCTCAGACAGCTAAATAAAACTACTTTAGAGACGCAAATGTTACGCGACTTTTGAAAAAGGCAGGTTAATATATATTTTTAATGAATTGCCACCATAGGATGTTTGTTATTTTTGAAGAACCACATTTTTATTTCCATTTTTAAGGTTTTAAATTAAAGAAAAACATAAAACCTTTATATAAAAAAAGAGGATAGACAGACTTTCTGCTAAGGAATATAGATATTTGTGGAAAATGATGTAAAAGAAAGAAAAAAAAAAAGTCCCTGGTTTCCAACCTAATGACAAGAAAGATAGATTTAAAAAAAAATATTTCAGCCACATATTTAGAGACATTGTGGAAGGTCCAGAGAGACACTTGCAGCTCCAGAGTTGCAGGTTGGAGACCCCTGATGTCGTGTTAGTAAACCAAAACTTACTGCATTTTCTTTTTATAGCTGTCAGCCTTTTTTTTAAAGGAAAGAGACATTTTGCCCGCAACGATGCGATTAATCGCGATTAATCGCAGCATGTCATGCGATTAATCACGATTAAAAATTTTAATCGTTGCCCAGCACTAATATATATATATATATATATATATATATATATATATATATATATATATATATATATATCATACCAACAGTAATATATGGTGGTGGTAGTGTGATGGTCTGGGGCTGTTTTGCTGCTTCAGGACCTGGAAGACTAGCTGTGATAACTGGACCCATGAGTTCTGTCTACTAAACAATCTCAAAGGAGTGGGTGGATGGGGCTGGTGGTGGAGGCCGGATTTGGGGCTCGCTGTCCTCTGCTTCGTTGGGGACGTCTCACACAGGTCATGGAGGGGGAGGCGCTGGAGAGCAAGACATGGCGTGCATGCTGTGTGTCTGTGCTAGTATGAGTGGGAGTATGCAAGGATATAGGTGTGTATGGGGGGGGGGCTCACATGCACCTGTCGGAGAGGCCTGGGTAGGCTCGGGGGTGGCGTGCCATGAGTCTGGGCTCTCCTGCTGTCCTCCTCTCCTTCCACCTAGGCATGTGGTGGGTGGGGGCCCTCTGGGGTCAGTGGCGTCTCATTGGCTGCAGTCGCTGTGTGACTGTCTTGTAGCCTGAGGGTTGCCGGTTCGATCCTCGGCCTGTCGAGCTCATGTCGAGGTGTCCCTGAGCGAGACACCGAACCCTCAATTGCTCCTGATGGGTCGTGGTTGAGCGCCTTGCATGGCAGCTTCCACATCAGTGTGTGAATGTGTGTGTGAATGGGTGAATGTGACGTATGATGTAAAGCGCGTTGGGTATCATCCCAGGTACAGCAAAACACTATATAAATACAGACATTTATCATGTTCTGTATGGTTTTTCAGTGAATAATTAATAATTCAAATTAATAAAATGGCATTTGAAGGGTGACAATTCTTATAATGATTAAATGTTTGATCGTTTTTAGCAAGTCCGAGGTGTTCAAGTGATTTATGGAAAAAAAGAAGAAAAAAAAAATCCTAATGTATGATGCTTTAATAGCAGTTCTTTTGCCGATGAGGGAGTAACTGAAACTACATAAAAAATACAAATAAATCAAAATAATCAAATCCCCTTTCTTCCTCAGTCTGATGTTAAGTTTAATCTTTAGCAAGTCATCTTGACCATATCTACATTTGAAATCATCATCATCTCAAATATATTAAAGACATCTTTTAATTACGTATTAACGTGTAAATATGTCCCGCTTGCACTTAGAGGCTGTTTGCAGTAAAAATATCGGAATGGAAATTGAATACCCTGCAGCCACAACAAAACACAATTCACATTTCCTACATCTACTCCTGTGTTCATATTTTCCCAACATTTCTTCTCATGTATTTATGTTTGTTTTTTCCCCTTCAAACACTTGCACACATTTTTTAAACATTCCTTTATTATAAATAGGTCATTTGTATAAAAAGGACATGCTTCAACTCAACCATACCATTTAGATATTTTACAACCAAAAGCTACAGTTCAGTTTGCCAAAACAGCCACAAACTCATCTCATAATGCAGGTCAACAGACAGATGGCATGAGACAAGAATCAGACATAATCACAACCACAATTCCCCCCTTTTTTTTTTTTTTTTTTTTTTTTTTTTAAAGGTACAATGAGATTAACAACAGATATGGTTGGTCCCCACAAGTTCTGTTTTGAATGACTATTTTAGACCTTTTTTCTTTGTCTTTTAGGTTTTCATCCACTTACAATCTCATGAATGGGTTTAGAAGTGATTATCTGAGGTCTTTTGTGCCATTTACTATGGGGGTATTTTCTATCTTTAATCAAGAGCGTAATTGTTTGCTTTGAGAGCATGGTTTCTGGTCTCAAATATCATCTTACTCTCTCTCAAAACTCTGATCTCACACTCAGAAAGTCCCTTCTTGTTCTCAAATATATTTTTCTTCCGTTCAAACCTCTGCGCTCAGACTTGGTCTCTTTCCCTCACACTCAGACACTTTCTCTGCTCTCAAAACTTCTGCTCTTTTTTTCCCTCTCTCTTGGGTTGCAGAAAGAGCTGTCTGTCAAACTTCCTCCAGCCAATAGAATACGAGATAAATTGAGAAAATAGTCCTCGCCTTCTTCAGGGTGCGCTTGTTTTATTTCACACAGTGACCCCACACTCTTATCCCAGATTTTGGGAACACAAACTTTCTAGTAGTGGCTAATTATCATTTTATGTTTTGTATAACAGTGTCTCATTAATAAAACAAGTTGTTTCTGGTACTTTTCTACACTGTGCAGTGTAATAATAATGATTAAGCAAGAAAACTCAACTTGTTACGTTTCTGTCAGAGGGGGCGGGACTATTTTCAAAACTGAACATAGCTGCACCGTAAAGGCTCATGGGAGATGCAGATTCAGCTGAAATTTAACCTTTTCTTTTATTGCTGTTCTATAAATTTGAGTTATGTGCTTTAATTCTTGTGTTATGTTAACAAGTAGACAATGTCTTAAAGTTCTGCCTATTTCAATTTTAAACTTGGCACCATGAATGAAAAGGACAGTACAGGAAAAGAAACCCACCACCAGCGACTAAGAGTATGCATGGTATAACAAATAAGAAAAAAAGAATTAAAATGATCTACTGCTAATTTTTCATTACAGCTTATTGTGTTTCCAGACCTATAAGTTGATTTGAATTAGAATTTAGAACTTATTGTTGGATGTACATCTGAAGTCAATGAAAGAGCTGAACAGTATGAGTAAATCTAATATAAGAGAATTAATTATACTACTAGAGGCTTTAAAGAAATTTAGATAAGTGAATTAATGGGTTATAAATGGTTATAAATCTAATGGTTACCCATGTTGATAAGACTTGACATGTTTCAGCGTTTTTAAAAACTAGAACGGTTTAAGGCAATGGGGTTTCAACAAAACTTTCTAGTAAACTCAACTAATCTGGGATTAGAGTGCAGGCAAATTAACTATTTTCTTTCTTTTTCTTTCTTTTTTTTTATTTAATCAATGTAATCTGGTGGGCTAGATATTATTGGCAGCCTGCAGACTGCCAGTTGCCGACCACTGCTTTATGTGCTTTCACAAAGTAGCCGATCACATAGATCTACCAGAGGCCCAATGAGTTATAATATTATTGACAAATAAGTGTCTACTTTAAAAGTAAAGTGGAAAAGCATAAAATGATTGTAACAATAAAAAAAAACAAAAAACAAAAAAACTGTTAACCAGTTTGGAGCTACTGTGTGAAATATTGTGTGAAGTAAAACAAGCGCACCCTGAAGAAGGCAAGGACTATTTTCTCAATTTATCTTGTGTTCTATTGGCTGGAGGAGGTTTGACAGCTCTTACAGCAACCCAAGAGAGAGGAAAAAATATCCGAGAAGAAGTTTTGAGAGCAACGAATGTGTGAGTGTGAAGGAAAGAGACCAAGTCTGAACGCAGAGTTTTGAAAGGAAGAAAAATATATTTCTGAGTGAAATATTTTCTGAGTGTGAGAGCAGAGTTTTGAGAGAGAGCAAGATGATATTTGAGCATGAAAACCAGAAATCTTGCTCTCCAAGTAAACAATTATGGTCTTGATTAAAAATAGAAAATACCCCCATATTTAGAGCCATGTCCTCCCTCCTTGTAAACAGATAAAAAACAACACAAATATATGGGTTCAATTCGTGGTTAGTTCAGTTATTTTATTCCCTGATCCTTCCATTTCTTCAGAGCATCTTCTGTGTTTTTGCCTGTAGTGACATCTCCGAGTCTGACAGAAGTCTGCATGTTAAATGTCCCAGGATGTTGTTTTGCAGGTGTTCGCTTCTCACATGGCATGGTTAGTGTAGCTGACGTAGGTGGTTTTTGTCGATGGCACTAAAGAAAGCAAGAGAATAGCACAGGAAATCAGGCAATCAACCCTTAAAATGCCCCCAAATTTCTGCTTACTAAACAACAATGTGGCTCCAAAGTTGCACGGAGGACCTAAGTTGTCAGTGAAAACCAGAACGAAGCCAGTTGCTGCACTAACAAGGAGTCATCAGCCATCAGGAAATTCTATATCCAGTTGAAATGAGGATAAATGATCCGTTTTCATAACAACTAGGGGGTTATTTTGCAGCGATAATTTTAAGTAAAACAAAAGGTGTATATAGTTTTCATCTGCAACTTAATTTACTGACAAAACAAGATGATAACTAAATAAAAACTACTTAACAAGAACAACAATTATTACAAAATGTGCTGATGTGCTCATGTCCAAATGTTCCCTCAAGGGAAAATTACACAGTTTTTCATCCATTTTATTCAGTCAAGAACAAATTACAGTCAAGATGGATTTAATTCTATTGGTGGTCTTCCTAACACCATTGCTGCAAAAGACTGCACACATGCCTCAACTATAAGGATATCACACTATAAATGTCCAAGTCACCTGTGACTCCCAGATCCACCTGCTACATCACAAGTAAACACAACAGATGAGAATACACTGTTGCCAACTCCTCAGTAAGAAAAGTAGCTATTGGCTGTCCTGAAAGTCGCTAGAAGTCGCTAAATGACGTCATCGCCTAATTTGCATAATTGGCAATTTGCATGTAATGTAATGGCCATTGTAGGAGAAAGAAATAACATCATGGAGAGACAAAAGGAGAGTCAAAAACACCCTAAATATGTTTAGAACTACAAATAGTTTTTTCTGTTGATTCTTGGTTTGCTTTTTGTTTTGTTTTGTATTTTTGTCATTGAAATAGGCCATTACTTTTAAAAAATAAGCTTTGATAACCTTTGTCGAGATCCACATTACATAAATCAATTTTGTCCTTTATTGTTAAATGTTAGAATATCAAATTTAACCGAAGGACTGTTAAGTTGCGTGGAATTGCTCTATGTCTAACCCTCCTCCTTTATCCGGGCTTGGGACCGGCAAAGTAATACAAAAGAGATCGTTTAGCAGAGTTAGTTTTTTTTTTTTTTTTTAGTTTTCTTACTTTTAGTTTAGTTTCTAACCTTATGCTGCACTTAGAAGCCTACAACTGATGTATCCATCAATTGGCTCCTTGAGCACATCAATATTTGCCTTAGGATTTCAGCACCCTGCTACTTTATCAGGCTAACCAAGCTGTCGAGAAGTTTAGGAGGATCTGCCTGCTCACCCTCAAAAGCCTTGATGGCCAACTGTACCTCACCAAGCACTGACTTAAAAAAAAGTCAGATACAAGATGTTTTGAGGATCACTGTACATGGAGTATAAAACTTCAGCCATGTAACAGTGTTCACTGGACTTATTCACTGCAATTATTTATTTTAGTATGACAGCGAAAAAAACATTTATATTTACATCCCGCTCTGTAAGCCAGGGCGGGATCAGCGGCGCCTTTGCGCATCACAATTCATTTTCAGTGTGTAAGCGGAGCGGTGTGGGTCTCCTCTCTGCTGCTCTGACTGCAGCCGCTGCCAAAGCTACTGTGAGACTGACCGCCTGTGTGAGTGCTTTGGGACGGGGAAGGGCTCCTGCAGCACACGCTGCTCGTTCACGACAGTAACTGCAGAACAACATGTGGTTTCAAAGAGTCTCCAAAACACCAGAAAGTCTCCAATAACTACAGTAAAAGTCGCTAGATTTGTCGCTAGTCGCTTTTGACAAAAAAAGTCGCTAAGAGGGTTTGGAAAGTCGCCAGATTTAGCGAGAAAGTCGCCAAGTTGGCAACACTGTGAGAATATTGATACATTCTTTTATCAATAGAAAAAAGGAAAAAAAGGAAAAACAAAAAATACCTTCAAATATGAACCTAGCTAATATTACTCTACTATTAAAACCAGGTAAAGACCCGACACTTCCATCCAGTTACCGTCCAATTTCATTAATAAATGTAGATCTTAAAATAATTAGCAAAGCTTTGGCCAGAAGAATAGAAAAAATAACCCCTCTAATAATACATCCTGACCAAACAGGCTTTATTAAAGGTAGACATTCCTCTACTAACATGCGTAGATTAATTAACATCATAGATTATTCTACTCTACATAATCTGGAATCCACAGTCATTTCTTTAGACGCAGAAAAAGCGTTTGACCGAGTAAACTGGAAATTTTTATTTGCAACGTTAAACAAATTTGGGTTTGGGTCATCTTTCATAGATTGGATAAAAATATTATATAACAACCCAAATGCATGTGTGAAGACCAATGATCAAACCTCTCCAAGCTTCTGTTTGCAGAGAGGAACCAGGCAGGGCTGCCCGCTTTCTCCATCACTCTTTGCTATTTTTATTGAACCCCTAGCTGCTGCCATAAGACAAAATAAAGAGATTAAAGGAATCCATGCTAAAAATATAGAACACAAGATAAGTCTTTATGCTGATGATGTATTACTTTTTCTCCAGAACTCACCAACGTCTCTCCCCCAGACAATCATACTTATTAACACATTCTCATCAATATCTGAATACTCTATTAACTGGTCTAAGACTATTATTATGCCCATTAACTGTGACCTACAAAACACACCCAATACTACAATACAGTCTGGAAACATTAGATATCTGGGCATAAACATTTAGAATAGAATAGAATAGAATAGAAATACTCTATTAATCCCTTCAGAGAGCCCTCAGGGAAATTTGGGTACCAGTAGCAATACAACACCAACAGTAAAGCAGGACAAGCACAAGACACAATATATACAAGTACAAAGCAAAATAGAGGCAAATAGAATGCAATAAATATAACAATAATAACAATAAGATAAGTTAAATAAAACAATATAAACAAGCATTGCACACAGTAGAGGTGGTACAGATTCCCAGTTCACTATTGCACGTATAAGTTATTGCAACTGTTTGTATGGGTAAAAATTAATAAAGAACTTATTGTGCATGTGTTCTATCAGGCGGACTGCACACCAGGTTATCAGAACTAACAAAGCTAAATTATGTCCAGCTACTTAAAACAATAGAGGATGATCTCTCACGGTGGAGGCGCTTACCCATATCACTCATGGGGAGGGTTGCCACAGTTAAAATGATGGTTCTATCTAAAGTAAACTACCTGTTTTCAGTTATACCCACTAAACCATCCTCCAGCTGGTTTAAGTCACTGGACTCACATATATCTAAATTTTTATGGAAAAATAAGCCATCACATATCAGTCTAAAAACTTTACAACAGACTAAAGATAGAGGCGGATTGGAGCTACCCGACTTTAATCATGTTTTCTTAGCTAACAAGCTGCAGTATATCTCCAAATGGCTTAAACCTAGCAGTATGGATGAACCATGGTTAGATGTAGAGCAAGCATTGTGTGAGGATGTGTTTATCTCTGACCTGCCATTCATCAGCTCAACCATCAAAACACATCAGAGTTTTAAAAGCATCAATATCAGTTCCTCCTTAGTGGCTTGGTGGGATTTTCTAAAAATAACCAAATCCTCACTTTTTCCATGTAAGTTTACACCCCTCTGGAACAACCCTGACATCCTGCAAAACAAAAAGCTGATTAATTTTACCCAATGGAAAAATAAAGGAATAAAACAGTTAGAACATATAATAGAAAATGGAAACTTCTTGTCATTTAATATTCTCACTTCACAATATGGAATCAATAGCAAAACATTTTTAGAATATCACCAGCTTAAATCTATTATATGTACAAAATATACCATTAATCAATTAAACTTAGAGCTACCTATTAGGGTGGCAGAATTCATGAATCTCAATGCCCCAAAGCTATTATCAAAAACATATAGACTATTATCCAAAGTAGAAGACTCAATCTGTCTTCCAACTTCAAAATGGGAGGGTGACTTATCCAGTAACTTTAATAAAGATAAATGGTCACAAATATGTTTAAACACCTTTAAAATGACTAAGAATTCAAATATGCAACTAATACAATTCAAAATTCTGCATAGAACTCATTATACAGGACAAAGGATGTTCAGGATGGGTCTGTCACAATCAAACATCTGCACACACTGCAATGAAAACACACCTGACAACTACCTCCATGCCTTGTGGTCCTGCACACCTGTCTGCAGGTTCTGGCTTCAGGTATGTGTGGAAATGTCAACATGGTTTAAATGTAATATTCCTACAATCCCCGCACTATGTCTACTAGGTGACTTGGGTGTCATTAATATGGCAATTAACTCTGCACACATGATACGCACAGCATTATGCATCGCAAAGAAAACTTTCCTTGTGAACTGGAAAAAGAAAAATAATCTGTGTATTCAGCAGTTTAGGAATCTCTTAGTTGACCACATCAGTAGTGAGACAATGTCTGCCTCCTCAAAGAACTATTTAGCTGAATGTCATTCCCTCTGGTCCCCTGTGCTTAGTTCCATCACTTAGTGTAGGTGGAGGACTGTGACCTCGTTGTTTTGGGGGTTGGAAAATGGCCGGGAGTGACAGCTCTGGGTCTGGCCCTGTTGGGGGCAGTGGGGGCCAGCGGTTGGGGTCGCCTCTTGGCGGGGGGTGAGGTGACTGGTGGTGCCTGGGTCGGTGGGTGTTGGCCCTGGGCCGGGCGGCCGGGCTATTCTGGGGCTGGTTGAGCGGGGGTTCTGGGCTCTGGTGCCTGGGGGTGGTCCTCCTCCCTCCGGGGTGGTGGGGTCCGTATGTGCCAGGGGTCTGTGCCTTGCCCTGGGGAGCCTCCTGGGGAAGGGGGGTGTCTAGTGCTGCTAGCAGCTCACCATCTGGAGGGAGGTTCTCTTCCCTTCGGACTTACATCCCCGGACCCCTCATGTTCCCCGCTCTCTCTATCTCTCTTACATACACACACCCGTAGGGATTTTGGAGGCGTGCACATCATGAGGGGGGGAACCGAAGTGGCCACCACATCAAAACACAAACACAAGACACAAACAACTTCTGGGCTCTGACGCTGTCCTCCTCCCCATCCTCTCATTCCCCGTCAGGCCCTGGTCTGCCTCTGGCCTCCGTGGAGGCATGGTCGCATTTGCACAATCTCACTCACCACTCTTCATCACTGATCACTCCTGTTCCTCATCCTCTGCATGCTGACACAGTCACTGAGTTGTCCAGTTGGTTTATATACTAACAGATAATTCTTCTTTTTTCCTGTGAGTTAGTATCTGGTTGCTGTTGTGCTACTTTCATGATATGTCTTTTTGATTTGGTTATTATTTAAGAACTATTGTTTAATGACTAGGAGCTCTGTTTTTTTTTTTTTTTTTTTTTTGTAAAAGTTGTAGGAAATTTTCTGGTGTGTTCATGTACAGGTGTAACAGTTTGTTGTCTGGTGATGGTGTGGATTGAAGGGTTGTTGCTTATGTCTGTGATCTTTTTGTCTCCTTTCTTCTTTCCCTTTTGCTCTTTTTGCTATTTTCCACCTTTTTCTGTCCCCTCCGGTCAGGTCCAGCAAGATTACATAGATTCCGTGATTCAAAGTAAATAAATAAATTAATTGATCAGATTATCAAGAGGAGCCTTACCCATAGGCCTCCCCTTGGCAGAGCAAATTTGTTCAGCACGATACAGCAACCAGATTATCATTTTGCTGCTATGATGCTGGACAGGACAAGTTAGAAAAAAACAAAAACCAACAATAGTAAAATGACTTAAATTTTGAATAAGTTGTTCAGGACTTGCACATCATTACTCCAGTGTGGTCTGTTTAGTCTAATATGACATAATTTCAACACCTGACAAAAGTTCGACATGTGGACACATTCCACATTTGATGTGAAGCAAAACAAGACACACACATACACACACACATATGTATATTTATTAGGGGTGGGACTTTAAGGTGTTAATTATAAAAAATTAATTACAAAAAAATTAACCCATTTAATTGACGTTTGCGTTCCCAGCAACGCAGAACGTTTTTCAATGCACCATTTCTGGTGCACCGATTAAATTGCAACAAGTCAGAACTTAGCTAACAACTTAGCAAATTTGTTGCTATATTTAGCAAGTTTCCAGAACCATCTAGTGACTCTATTCCAGCGACTAGTGACAAATCTAGCAACTTTTTCTGGTGTTATTGGAGTCCTTTGGAAACTGATGTGAAACCATTTTTACTTCTTCTCAACGAGCAGACCCCTCCCCCATCCATTAGCGCTCACAGCTGCAGTCAGACGAGGACATCGGCTCCATGACCGGACTGAACATGCTGCCGGTTGATCTCGTCCTGGCTTACTGTCAGATACTATTAATGAAGAGTGTGGAGGAAAACATTTAAAAAGTTAAAAGTACTTTAACATGTTGTAGACTCTTAAATCGAAAACAACTGGAGCTATTAGTTGGCACCTTAACTGTAACTTTAGGTCTGTTCATTTTGAGGCAGTGATATTTTCTATTTTTCTACTGTTTGGAATTGAAATGCAATTAAATGCATTTTTCCAGACATTACTAGTTTACAGTATTAATGTCTGTGTTTATTATTTGATTCAGTCGTCCACTATGTATATTTGGGTCGCTGTGGCAGAAAGGGTTCTCTGAGGGATGACTTTGACTCCCTACAGTGCAGTGACAATGTGGGCAGTTTCCATTGACTGTGTCAATTGGGGTAAAACTCTTTAAAGGGGCCCCTTCTTCACCTCCCATCCTGCTGCAGTGATGGGTGTTATGCAACAAACAAACAGTTTAAATATCAAAAAAAGAAGAACAAAAACGAGACCAAGACAGTGGTAAGTAGTACATATAAAACCTAAGCTAATTTAGTGCATTTTGAGCCCATTATCTTTTGGGTCAGACAGTAATTCGTAAACAGCCTGCAAGTGAAACAATGCTTAATATAAAAAATGTCAGCAAAAAAAAATCACAAAGCTGATGTCAGATATTGGCGGGGAACTGTTTTATGTTGCATTTGTACATCAGTTGGGGGGGTAGGGGGACCGATGTGACGCAGCCATCTGCGACAGTGACGTGTGACTTTAGTGCCAGACAACAACAAAACAAAACCCGCGAAAAATAAAAAGAGCACAAAACAACACCACCGAGCTAATATGGAGAACGAAGAGATCGCGTTGTGCATGCTTTCCTAATGTCAAGGCTGGAAATGCACATAGAGAGAGTCAGGAGATGAAGAATGCAGCAGCAGGCCATACTTCGTTTCATAAAGGAGGAGAAAGAAGAGCAGATCGCTGCAGCAAAGGAGACGACGTGCAAGTTTCCCTTATTAAACATGCGCTGATTGTATACGTGTCGTATGAGTAAACACGTCAGACAGTTTTCTAGTGTCTGTGTTGAGGAGATTACAATAAGTAAATATTCCGGACGGCGGGTTTATTGTAACTCGCGTTCTGTTAGCGTTTCAGACGTTGCTGCAACTCAATGAACATCCCTCTTCACCGTCCGGCTGGTCCGGAGCAAAGCTGATGATGGTGGGAAAAGGTTGTTCCCAGTTTTACTGATGAGCAGCAGATAGAGAATTTCCGTATGTCCAGAGAGACATTTCAGTCCATCTGCGGCCGCCTGAAGCTGCACTAGAGAGGACGGACACAACCACCTGCTGCAGAAGGAGTTGGTGTGTGTGGCCTGGATGCTTTACCTCCTGCCTTCCAACAAATCACTACACACTTCTTCATAATAAGCATCATGTTCTGGAAGTTCGACAGACAGAACATACATGTATACATGATGTACACATTTAAAGAGAAAATGTTCCATAGAAAATGCATCATTTGTTCTTTTTTTTTTGTTATGTGCAAAATAAAGATCTTATCACCTGCTTTAAGCTTTGTGTGCTTTATGGAATCTATCAGTAGCAAAGGTTAAGGAGTAATCCGTCACTGGTTGTGACTGACTTATGGTCTAGGATTATGAGGACATAGTCACACAAAATTAGCAGTATATGAAAGTTAAAATGTAGTAAGGGTGGTGAAATGTTTACATGTGTGTAATTTTATAAGTGTCCACAAGTATTTGATGCTGGACCTTCGTTAAACATGATAAACTTCATTCTGTGAAATGTTGCATTTTAAAAGGTTGATAAACTGTAATGTAATGCGCACCTGAGGATAAAGACTTAAAACGTAGAGAGCAAAGATGGATTATTTAATATTTCATAGCTATTATTGGTTAATAACTACTTAATATATTTAGTAGCTAATGGTTCATAGATGTGGCCAAACCACATCTGACAAAAACTGAAAACTACAGACTCTTTACAAAATCATTTATTTTTTATAGTGAATACAGCCGTGCAGAAATAACTGTTTACATGTGTGTATATGATGATGTATATCACTTTGGCTTTTCCTGCCATTCTGTCCAGTACACCCAGAGACCCTCCATCACAGATCTCTGCTGGCTTCAGCTCTGCCCGTCCAGCTGCTCGCGTTGTGACTGCTGCAGGTTGAAGCTGCATCACTTTGACTCTGCTGTTCAGCATCTAACAGCTTGTCCTGCGCAGTAGTCAGAAGAGTGTGGAGACAGATACTTAACACACAGCGACTATAATAAAATCTTTTGAATTCTAATATAAAATCTCAACAAGATGCCCGTACAATGGTGCTGGCTGATGGTGGTTGACGCTGGCTCTGGTAGCTGCTGAATGGATAAACATTTTAGAATAAAAAAACAAGTTATAAACATGAAGGATGCTAATAAAGCCAACCTGTCATTGTTTTATATAGTGTAAAATTCTCAATATTCCAGGAGTGCACAATTTGTAATAGCAGTTATTTCAACTGTAATTAGACATTAAAAAAAAGTTTAAATCCAGTTGAAATGACTGAGCCTGCTATTAAAATCAGTTTTGTGTGACTCTATCAGTTCCCCCTTTTCCATTTAAACCAGAATCTGTATACACGCATACATGGTCCGTTTACATTTGACTTTTATCTCTATTAAATAAGGGGAGGCTTTTTATGTGCATTAAAGCTGTTTTATTTACCTGATCGATGCAGCTGCTGGTAGCAGCAGGAGCATCCAGGATGCTGTTCGGCTCGGTCTCAAAAGAAGTAAACGTGGATCAGAACCATACAGGGTGTGCAGAATTATTAGGCAAGTTGTATTTTTGAGGATTAATTTTATTATAGAGCAACAACTATGTTCGCAATGAACACAAAAGACTCATAAATATCAAAGCTGAATATTTTTGGAAGTTGGAGTGGGGCTTTTTTAGTTTTAGTATCTTAGGAGGATATCTGTGTGTGCAGGTGACTATTACTGTACATAATTATTAGGCAACTTAACAAAAACCAAATATATACCCATTTCACTTATTTATTTTCACCAGGGAAACCAATATAACAACTCAAAATGTACAAATATACATTTCTGGCATTCAAAAACAAAACAAAAACAAATCAGTGACCAATATAACCACCTTTCTTTGCGAGGACACTGAAAAGCCTGCCAGCCATAGATTCTGTCAGTGTCTTGATCTGTTCACGATTGCGTTCACATTGCGTGCAGCAGCAACCACAGCCTCCCAGACCCTGTTCAGAGAGGTGTACTGTTTTCCCTCCCTGTAGATCTCACATTTGATGAGGGACCACAGGTTCTCTATGGGGTTAAGATCAGGTGAACAAGGAGGCCATGTCATTATTTTTTCTTCTTTTAGACCTTTTCTGGCCAGCCACGCAGTGGAGTACTTGGATGCGTGTGATGGAGCATTGTCCTGCATGAAAATCATGTTTTTCTTGAACGATGCTGACTTCTTCCTGTACCACTGCTTGAAGAAGGTGTCTTCCAGAAACTGGCAGTAGGACTGGGAGTTGAGCTTGACTCCATCCTCAACCCGAAAAGGTCCCACAAGCTCATCTTTGATGATACCAGCCCATACCAGTATCCCACCTCCACCTTGCTGGCATCTGAGTCGGAGTGGAGCTCTCTGCCCTGTACTGATCCAGCCATGGGCCCATCCATCTGGCCCATCAAGACTCACTCTCATTTCATCAGTCCATAAAACCTTAGAAAAATCAGTCTTATGATATTTCTTGGCCCAGTCTTGACGTTTTATCTTGTGTGTCTTGTTCAGTGGTGGTCGTTTTTCAGCCTTCCTTACCTTGGCCATGTCCCTGAGTATTGCACACCTTGTGCTTCTTGGCACTCCAGTGATGTTGCAGCTCTGAAATATGGCAAAACTGGTGGCCAATGGCATCTTGGCAGCTTCACACTTGATTTTCCTCAGTTCATGGACAGTTATTTTGCACCTTGTTTTTTCAACACGCTTCTTGCGACCCTGTTGACTATTTTGAATGAAAAGCTTGATTGTTCGATGATCACGCCTCAAAAGCTTGGCGATTTTAAGAGTGCTGCATCCCTCTGCAAGACATCTCACTATTTTTGACTTTTCAGAGTCCGTCAAATCTCTCTTCTGACCCATTTTGTCAAAGGAATGGAAGTTGCCTAATAATTATGCACACCTGATATAGGGTGTTGATGTCATTAGACCACACCCCTTCTCATTACAGAGATGCACATCACCTGATATGCTTAACTGGTAGTAGGCTTTCAAGCCTGTACCGGTTGGAGTAGAACAACATGCATAAAGAGGATGATGTGGTCAAAATACTCATTTGCCTAATAATTCTGCACACACTGTATTATATACAAAAAAGATGTTAAACAGGTGAAGCTTAATTATTTGAGAGCAACTCATAGGTCTATATAGAAGCTTAAATGCTTCTTGTCCTGTTTACTAACCTTCAAACTCCTCTGAAAATTTCACTGCGAATGATCACCTCCAGAAACCGCATGCAGGGGTCATTTGCTGCGGTGTAGCCTGAGTAGGCAGGTCGGTGGTCCAAGGTGTAGAATTTTCTGGTTTTTCGGTTTGTCCCATTTCGGTTGTTGTGGTCCTTAATTTATTTGTAGTCTTGTGTATGTTTTCTACATGTGCTACTTCGCGTTATGATAAATCCCCACGTCCCCTAACTGAGAACTGATCGTCACGAATATTTTTATATTCCGCTGCGAACCTTTAAAACCTCTCTGTTGAGTAGACAGAAGAGCTTTGACCTCCTCGTCGGTCCATTTATTGCTGTTGTTGTTGTCCGTATCTGCAACCATGTTTTTTTAAACATGGCAGGGACACAAGATGCAGAAATCTGGTACGGAGTGTAGCTACCAATCACCATCAACACCTACATCATCAGGGTTCCTATGGAATCCCGAAAAGACCCTGCCTCAGAGTAGGAGCTAAAATGGTTATAGGAACTGAAGGCCTTTAGCCCTAGTTCCTACGTGTCTGAATACACGAAAAAACAGCCTGGTTCCTGAAAAGGAACTGCAAAAGGTTCCTACAGTGGGAAAGGGGCTATAAATGCTGACTGCAAGTCTTTTCTACCTAATGGGGACACACAAGCTTACTTTTTCCATGTATTTTTAAAAAAGTACTAAAACAATAACTATCAGATAAGTTCTCATATAAGTTGCGGTATCATCATTAGCATCAGTTGCTGTTAAGGAGCTTAACATGGAATAGATCGCCTTGATCTGTAATATAAATGTTCATCCTTTTAATAATCTGATTATCTGCAGCACAACTAAAATATTAGGTCTGTCCAGCATTTGTTGGATAAAAAAGTAAATTTGTCCCTTGGCACCACAAATATTTATGTTAAATGAAAAGCTAATGTTTCAAACAGGTGAGTCCTTCTTCCCTGTGCTGTTTATTACACACGACAATAATAAAAGGAATATCAACTTTGAATAAGAAAGGAGTGCTGTGAGAGCTGCTGTTTGTTAGATAAAGCAGATCAGTTCAGGCAGCACAACTCTGGTGAGTAAACATCCTGACGTTCCCCCTTTTTTCAGTATGGAACAGATGTTACAGCTGTTGGCTGAGGTTGTGTCTTCTTGGGAATGAATAATCAATAGCCCTGGACTATGCTTCGCCATTCAGAATGATAAAATATTGTTAACTTTAAATATGCTGTGATTATGATGATATTTGAAAGCAGTAGGTCTGCCTGTAGGTTATAATGTATTAACTCTGGGGGCCAAATATAGGTGGCCCTTCATTCTATCAAGTCTAGCTGCCTGAGGCAAACCTGCTGTTGATACGCACGTCAAACTACGATAACAGCCATCTACCTGATGTCAGACGCCGCAGGGCAACTTCAGAGACCTTGTAAAGTCCATGCCTTAGCAATGCGAGTTGTTTGTGATCAGAGCATCTAATCAAGCATTCAACCATGTGATACAAGCATCTGCAGCAGGATGCAGCAAACAGAAGACCTCAGAGATTTTAGTGCTGCAAATAGAATTCAGGTTTCCAACAAATGACTTTGTCATGTGCATGTCTTCCTTTGTTTTGAATGGCCTTAAAGTGCACCTCACACTAGAAAAATCTGTGAAAAAAAGGCCCAAAATACAAAAGAAACACAAAAGTTACTAAATATTTGGTTGGTCTCTTCTGAGCTTAAATGTTCCTTCTTTGTAAATGGTACCACAATTCTTCTTTTACATGTTTCTATACTTGTAGAAACATAGTTAACATGTCACAGTCAGTGGATTGCTAAATCTTGCACAGTGGACATATTAATTGGCATAAGCAGTAAGGCATGATGTCATTTGTCAAAAGTAAGAAAATGTGGTTTCAGAGGTGCTCACCACTAGCTTCTACTCCCTCACACAGCTCTGTCTTCACTTCCCCGTTGGGCCGCTCAGCTGCCAGATGCGACAGCTTGGTGGTCATGGTGGCTGCGGTGACGATGGCCTTGAAGCTGCGCTTTCGTTTGGGGACGTTCTGCTCAGGGTGGAAGATTATTATGTAGACCTTTGGCATATAGAGCATGCCCAAAGAGACAGAGGCGCTGAGACTGAGGGAAACTGTCAGTGTGGCTGTTTGGATGTACATCTGTGGAGAAAACAGAGTAAAAGCAGTTAGATGCGGGCCAGTGATGGAGGCTGATGGAAGATTCAGTAGGACACCATGTGTGAGAAAGATGTCAACTTTTGCTGTTTGGATTCATATTAACTTTCATGTCAGGTTAGAAATAACCCTTTTGATGAGCTCTTATTGTTATTCTTAAAAAGAATCAATGAGTAAATAAAAGCAATAAAGATTGAACAAAAGGAGGAAAAAAACAACTATTCTGTTGTTCAAATTTTATTAAATGCTTAAAATGATTAAATTATTAAATCTTTTGGATCCGGGATGACTGGGGAAAAACATAATACTGGATTTACTCAACTGTATTTCTTCTATTATATTTCATGTTTACTTGTTTGCAGTTATCACAAATTAAGGTAGAACTGACACGATCAATTAATTCTTAAGCTTGTGTACCTCTGAATGAGCATTCTGAAGTGAACTTCTGATTACTCTTAAAATTATGACTCTGTCCTCTGTCTCTGGAGAATGAGGGCACATATCACATAAAGAAAAAAGCAATGAAAAGAAGAAAACCCAGCTTATTTATAAGCCAGGACTGAAAAAAGCTCATATAACAATGAAGTAACAATAATCTGTTTGCTTTCACACTGCTAGAGAACCGCACCAATGTTACAACGGTAACTGATTCTGTTAAGTGAACATCGTTGCTGGCAGGTCCATCATAAAGTTAGTTTATGGTTGTTTCCTCCAACCTAAGGCAGACATGGGTTGTCCATACCAATGTGATTCCAGAGATTTAAAAGCTGAAGTAATCCAAAATTATTTATGTAGATTTTTTAGAACTTATGATTCCTGATCAGCATCTTATCAAACAGTACCATTTTTCAGCCACTTAGATACTCCGGCCGTACATATCCAGTGTGACACACAGTGGACATGAAATGACGTTAAAGCAAAATGATTGCTTTGTGCTGTGATAAATTTTAGTTAATGTTGGTAAATGGGAACTTAATTCATAATGTTGGCAACACGTTGGCATTTTAGAAAGACGACGGTGTGTCGAGTCATGAGAAACACGTCTATAAATCCAATAATGTGTGATGGGTGGAGATCTTCTGTCTAACTCCCTATCCCAGCGTTTCGGTGTGTCCTCACAATCCTCTTTCACCTCCCGTGATGGAGGTGAATGCACAGTATATATACATACATAAAATATATATATGTTTGTATTTATATTAGGGCTTTAAAAATAACGGTAACTAATTTATGTAATTAATTGCGTAAAACTTTTAACACAATTAACGTATATATGTGTGGGTTCTCTCTGGGTTCTCCAGCTTCCTCCCACCATCCAAAGACATGCATGTTAGGTTAATTGGTCAGTCTAAATTCTCCGTAGGAGTGTACGGAAGTGTGGAGCTGTCACCCAAATTTAAAAAAAAAATAATGGACATTATCACGTTATAAGGTCCCATTTTTCCGTAGGAGTGAGTGTGTGTGAGTGAATGGTTGTTTGTTTTATCTGTGTTGGCCCTGTGATGGACTGGTGACCTGTCTCCAGCTTACCCGCGACCCGTAATGGACTAAGCGGTACAGAGAATGAATATATATGTATATATATATATATATATATATGTGTGTGTGTGTGTGTGTATATATTGAGTTTGAATTTAATGTTTCCCACAGAAATAACATTTAATGCAAAAAAAAGAAGAAGAAAAAAGAAAAACTTATAGTAGCGCCACATAACTTTTCGATTTTAAAATTCTGTGTTTCTGATTCATTTTGATGGCACATTGACATTTATCACATACATTCCTGGAGTTGTCTTTGCCCAGAAGTGTGCTAATGCTTAGAAACTGCACTTCATAACTTCTTCTTCCATCCTAAGGCATCACTTTACAGCAACATTTAGCTTTATAGCACCATGTCACTCTATAGCAACTGGATATCATTGCACTGGCTGTTTTGAAAGCCCACCATTGCTGATTCAGCAGAGAAACCCAAAAGGACATTATCAGAGGAAGAGGAAAAGAAATAGAGAAACTGAAAGAGTGAGAGATAAGACAAGCGTCAATATCAGACTGACTTTTTCAGGGTGGAGAGAGCTCAGAGAAGAGACAAGATGCAAGATGAGTTAGCTGTTGTTAGGGAGTGTCTCATTAAGAACATCTACAAAGTTCAGTAGTGGGGTTTTAAGTATAGCACACATTCTTTGTTCCTTAAACTTCTTTGCTTCTCAAAAATACATTTGTAAATGATGTTTGTGGGATACAAATGCAAATTTTTTAAATTTGTTTTTGCGGGTCATTCTATCATGATGTTAAATATTACTAAAATTCTCTCTGATGTTCAAAGGGAAGCTTCTCTAATTCCTTAAAACTGTGTTTCTTAAAAGCTTTTACCAAGTTATGAATCCCCTTGTTTGTTTGCTCTTAATACTTATGTTCAATTTATTTATTTAATGTGTGAATTCTCAACACTCCTCTTTTGCTTATTCTGTTGTATAAGTGTAAAATTTCGTTTGGTGATCAAATGTAAAATGATTTTATCTGTGATTTCATCACATCATAAGCATGCGCATATATATTAGTGCACGTAGCGTGGTCAAAAATATGGTTACTACAAAAAAACCTCTGCTGCTACTGTATGCAGCCTGTTTAATCAGACACAGGGACGGAAAGTTCTTTAAACAACCATAAAAGAAAGAATATAAAGTGTTTTTTGTGTGGACGCTCACAGCACGCTACAAACAACGCTGCTGTCCGCGGTGCTGAAGGAACCAGAACGGATCACATTTGGAGGATTTAATTAAAAAAATCAAACACAAAGCTGAGAATTTATTGCTATTCTTTTTGAGACACATCAGGAAACTTTTTGACAAATTAAATATAACCTGAGGTGAACTTTTTTTAGGGCTCCCCCTCACAGTATCAGCTGAATGTCTTTAGGGGAGCTCCTGTGCCTTTCAGGGGAGCCGAGCTCCCCTTAGCTTCCCCGTCATTCAAACCCTTTCAGCAATAATACTTCTGTCAAACTGAACTGTACCAAAAGATGGTCAACTGGCCTTGGTTCGCTTACTGAGACCAATCTAGTCTGTAACTGAAAATCTGGTCAGCCTGGGAAGATATTTTGGCACTAAACAGCCACCATTTGAGTTTTTCTGTATAACTGGAAAAAGTTACGAGTTTCCCCTTGTTTTTTTTTTTTTTTTTTGGAAGATTTTAATATTAAATGATGGAAAATCAGAGCTGCTGGAATAAAATTCTTCCTTGATGCTTTAATATAAATTTACAGTGTATGGCTTTTCCCTTGTTGATTTAAACATGTAGAATGGTAAATTCTTAATGTATTAAGATAACACTGAGCAGTGTTTAGTAAAAATAGTATTATTAACAAGATTCTTTCTACAAGATAATATCTTCAAATATACTCAAAAAGAAGAGATTGGAGGAAAACAAGATCTGTCTCTGATATAAGGCTGTTACAAGATGTCAGGACATTGCTCTCTTTACCAGGGAGGTAAATGAAACTACTAAAACTACAGCAGGTGGAACAATTATCCATGACTTTTAAGCTTTTAATCCACTTGTCTCCTTGACTCACCTTTTTCAATATAGGACTAACTGCTGGAGCGCTATCATGTTCACAGCCGGCCAATCACTGACTGATGATAATATCTGTTTTTAAATAGGATAAGCAACAGGACAGAGAAACCCTCATTTCAGTTTGATGAATGACCCTAAAGGCATTGTTGGGTTCCGTGCTGTGTTTATGAGCCAGTGAGAAGGTTTTGATTCTGTTTTCTATCTTTGTCTACTCTGCTGTTGATGAGAAATGCAAAAATTTACTCAGATGTGATTCATGTCACACAGCAATCCCTTTATGTTTGTAAAGACACCATCATGCTTAAGTCCTCAGTTAATTTATCAGGTATATCTCTTCAATCCTTGCTGAATATTAAGCTGAGCATCAGAATGGGGAAGAAAGGGGATTTAAGTGACTTTGAATGGTGGCATGTTTGAGTATTAAAGAAACTGCTGATCTACTGGGATTTTCACATACAACCATCTCCAGGGTTTCCAGAGAATGGTCTGAAGAAGAGAAAATATCCAGTGGGCAGCAGTTGTCTGGACCAGTATGTCTTGATGTTAGAGGTCAGACGAGAATGAGCAGACTGGTTGGAGATGATTGAAAGACAACAGGAAGTTAAATAAACACTGGTTCCAACCAAGGTCTGCAGAACAGCATCTCTGAACACACAGCACATCCAGCATTGAAGCAGATGGGCTCCAGCAGCAGAAGACCACACCAGATGACTCTGTCTGTCCACTGGCTGCAGGTTGCAGACCCCTGCTCTAAACCAAGGCAAGGCAAGGCAAATTTATTTGTATAACACATTTCATGTACAAGACAATTCAAAGTGCTTCACATAAAACATTTCAGCAGGGTGCAGAAAGCAATAATAATAATAATAATAAAAAAAAAGATTAAAAGAAATGCAATTAATGAAATAAAACAGATAAAATGCAAGAAATAAAATTTCAGTGTGGGGAAAGACAATAAAATAATGAATTACATTAAAACGATTAAAAGCAAGATAAGTTAAAAGTTTCAGTGCAGATTTCATGCATAGGCGCATGAGAAAAGAAATGCTTTTAACCTGGATTTAAAAATGTCTACATTTGGGGAAAGTTTAATCTCCACTGGCAGTTTGTTCCACTTGTTTGCAGCATAACAGCTAAATGCTGCTTCTCCGTGTTTAGTCTGGACTCTGGTCTGGACTCTGGTCTGGACTAGTTGACCAGAGTCTTTGGATCTAAGAGCTCTGCTAGGTTTATATTCTCTGAACATATCACAGATGTATTCTGGGCCTAAACCATTCTGGGAGTTGTAAATGATCAGAAGGGTTTTAAAATCTATTCTGTGACTGACTGGAAACCAGTGTAAAGATTTCAAAACTGGTGTGATGTGTTCAGATCTCTTAGTCCTGGTTAAAACTCTAGCAGCAGCATCTGGATGAGCTGCAGATGTTTAATGCTCTTTTTAGGAAGTCCTGTTAAAGACCATTACAGTAATCCAGTCTACTGGAGATGAATGCATGGATGAGTTTCTCTTGGTCTTTCTGGGAGACTAAACTTTTAATCCTGTTGATGGTAAAAAGCTTCTTAGTGAAGCTTTGATGTGGCTGCTGAAAGTCAGATCTGAGTCTATCAACACTCCAAGGTTACCAATTTGGTCAGTGGTTTTAAGAGCCCGAGTCTCCAGGTGTTTACCAATGCTGACCCTCTTCTCTTTCTACCAAACAGAATAATCTCAGTTTTGTCTTCATTTAATTGTAGAAAATTCTCCCTCATCCAGGTGTTTATTTGCTCCAGACACTGACACATTAAGTCTATTGGACTGCAGTCATCTGGTGACAGAGATACATAAAGTTGTGTATCATCAGCATAACTTTGATAACTGATGCTATAGTTCTGTAATATTTACCCAAAGGGAGCAGATACAAGTTGAACAGAAGAGGTCCAAGGACTGACCCCTGGGGGACTCCACAAGTCATGGCCACTCGCTCGGATTCATAGCTGCCGATCGTAACAAAACAACTCCGGCCTTCTAAATAGGACCTGAACCAGTTAAGAACTGCTCCAGAAAGTCCAACCCAGTTTTCCAGCCTGTGCAACAGGATTCTGTGATCTACAGTATCAAATGCAGCACTGAGATCCAACAGAACCAGGACTGATACTTGACCAGAATCAGTATTCAACCTAATGTCATTTAACACTTTGACCAGAGCTGTTTCAGGGCTGTGATGAGGTCGGACGCCGGACTGAAATTTATCAAGATTTCCACTTTCATTTAAAAAGTCATGAAGCTGGTGAAATACAACTTTTTCAATAATCTTGGAAATAAAAGAGGTTAGAGACAGGTCTATAGTTGTTCATTATAGAGGCGTCTAGAGTCCTTTTCTTTAGGAGGCTTAATAGCAGCGATCTTTAGTGACTTGGGAAAAATGCCTGATGCCAGTGAGCTGTTAACTATCAGTAGGAGACCACTTTCTACTGAGGTAAAAACTGGTTTTAAAAAGTCGGATGGGATCATGTCCAGAGTGCATGTTGTTGATTTCAAATGCCAAACTGTTTCTTGTAGGACTTTTAAATCAACCGTTTTAAATTGTGACATAACATTAGAATTATTTTAGACACAGACTAGTTTTCTTGTGTGACTGTGTGAAATTAATATTTTGCCTAATTGTTTTAATTTTTTGGCTAAAAAAGTTTGCAAATTGGTTGCATTTCTCAGTGGAAAGGAGCTCTGGGGTTATCTGTTTAGGAGGATTAGTAAGTTTCCAACCAATAAACAGTTTTAGCAGCAGTTTTTTCTTTAAACAGCAACAGTTAAAATATTTCTTCATATATAAAATCACATATTTATGATAAAGAAGGATGAAATGTTCAGGATTTACTAACTAAAAGGTAAAAAGTCAGCAGGATGAATTTAAAGCTGTGAAGCTGCTTCCTTCTAAACACAGAAGGAACAATATGTGATGAATATCAGCATCAGGTGAACAGACAGAAAGCAGGATGAGAATCTCACAGCTTCTACATGGTGAGGAGAGAGAAATATTCACAATATCCACAGAAAGTCCAGAATCTCAGCTACCAGCTCAGCAAAACCATTTCTATCACCAACAAACACAGTTAAGACAACAATAATTAAAAGACCAGGTACACAAAGTCTGAAAAACATGTAAACACAGATGATATTTCCCCATCCAGAGGCAGAAGAAGACCCGATTTATGCTGCACGCTTGGAAAAGTCAGAAAACATGTGTTACCTTTGTTGTCTTGCCTTAAAACTTATATCTACCAGAACAAAACTGCATTTCCCTTAAAAAGAAAGAAACAAAAACTGTTTTTCACTGTATTTTTGGAGCAGTTTCCCATCCAAATATTGCTATATATCCAATAAAACGCTGCACCAGCGAGACATGGAGGAAGAGGCATGGACTGAAAGCATCTGCATGTAGTTTCTCTGTGATCAGTGAGAAAGAACTCTGAGAAAACCCCCAAAAAATGTGTGTTAAAAAAAATTAACGTTAATTAATGTGTTACCTCGTTACTAATGCCTAAATGGGCACAGCCCATATTCATATATATATATATATATATATATATATATATATATATAAATTCATAAATCACCAAATCTCTGTCTACATGCATCAGCAGACTGTACACAGATTGAAAATAACCCAGATGGTTTTAAAACATGATGGAACTTTTTGTATTCAGTTCACAGAACTGCAGTAATGAGTCACTGCGAATACACTTCTTCTTATCACAGCTCCGGCATCACTGACAGAATATATCTTAGAAAAAGATTTCAGTGTTTGGATTAACCCCACAGGGCTCTGATGTTTCAGAGGGCTCAGTTTTATCTTTGTTTGAGGCATATTTTGCATTGCTTAGCATAAAATCTCAAAATTGGACCCATGTTTTGGGTGATGCTACAGTTGTTATTTGTTTGTTTTCTCTATTATTTTAATATGCCAGCCTGATTTTTAACCAGAAAGTGATGGGTTATTGCACTGGGGATGTAAAAGGCACATTTCAGACAGATAGTGGACTGTGTTTTTGTGACCGTCATAATCCTGAGAGTGTGATGGTCGTAGACACTGAAAATACTACTAATAATAGCACTGTTGGCATATTAATGTGATAAAGTAGCTCATAAGTTCAGGTCAGAGTAGGTGGATTCCCCTGAGGAACTGCTGTGGGTGAAAAGTGCATTTTAATCTTTTCTTGGATCCTTCAGCTGAATTTCAAAGCATGCTTGGTTATGCATGGATGCAGTATGGCTCTGTTCCAGAGGTGATAAATACACTCCGTCTACCTGTTTGAATGCCTCCTGTGCCTACCACTGCTGTGTTCGGGGTCCAACTCCTCTGATGCTCCTATTGGTCATTCTCAGGCTTCTCCTGTAGCTGGCTCACAGCCAGCACACAGCTGGGTGCTGCTGCTACTGTAAATGTCAGTGAGTGAGCATCCTGCTCCATATTCATAAGCTGACCTAAAAGATTAGCTGATCAGCTCACGTCCTCCACATTTTAAAACAGGAGTCTAATTTCCACAGCTCCAATTCCAATTAGCATTTAATAGATTTAAGGAGGTTTCCACAGGTCCAGTTATTAATTTTATTTGATACTATGAGCAGAATGATGTTTATCAAGATAAAAGTTTACCAGATAGAAAGGGCAAGAATCAGTGTTCGATTTCACAACAGATTTATTTTCAATGCACACTGAAAAAAGTGACTTTTTGGTGGAGTAAATACTATTTGAGTAACTGTCATAATTTCTACCTAGTATTTTTAAGATCCAGGCAGAACTATAGTTTTTTAGGTCAAATTAAACATTGTATTAATGTAACACACGAACTATGGGGAAAGAATGAGTTTTATTTTTGTTTTCCTCATAATATTTAAATGTTTAATAGTTGTATGTACATAAACTTAGAAATACTGCGTAAGTTTTACTCTGAAAGTGCAGTGTTTGGAAACGCATGCAGGACGCATGCGCAGTTGAGCACCAGGACTGGCTCTGGACGTTACAGAGTGAAGGATCAAATAAGGCTAGCACGTAGGACTACAACCGTCATTTCGCAGGTAAGTCATTGCCGTTCTGTTTTAAATTTGTGATAATATGTAGGTCCGCATGTATTTTGATAGTTTGGCGCAAGATATGCTACTGTTCACAAGTTAATTTAAAGTTAACTCCACCGGGCTTGTCTGTAAGTGTGAGGGCGGCAGTTTCCCCGATAAAAATAACTAAAGTTTAGATATTAAACAAAGCACTAACGTAACGATATAACATTTATCCAGTGACGTCAACATAGTAGAACACGATTCTCTGTAACACAAGAGTGAAAAGTTGGCGGCGACACTTAAATAAAGTTGCGGTAGAATTAATGCTGAGGGGGAAACACTGATGAAGGTTTGAGAGAAACGCCCCAGAATAGGTTTTTAAAACACACGTCACTGACAGAAGCGCCAGAGGTCTTTTGAGAGTCCCAGCTTGTGAATACAAAGAGACTTTGCTGGCAGTTTTCTGTTTTTTTTTTTTTTTTTTGTTGTTGTTTTGTTTAACAAGACGCTAGTTAGCATGGCCACTAGCATGGCTGTGCTATGCGTTGTGAAGCCCACAGCAACTTCGCGATATGCAGACCGTTACTTTCGATACCAAATGTGTCCGTTTTAGTAACGAAATTCATAATAAATTGTCTAAATTTTCACCAGTCTGCATTATTTGGGTTGACAACTTCTTTTCGTCACAGTAGACTGTTATTTCAGTAGTTATTGGACCCATTTCCGATTTCCGGTTGTCTGCTTCCGTAACCAAGGCGACCAAATTGTTTACATAAATGTGCACGTCCTATGCATGTGCGCAACTGAGTTCAAGTGACTGCCACTACTGCACGCTGCATGGCATCACTTTCTGTTGACCAATGTTAATACACAAGTTACTATAATTAACAGTAAAGCAGAAAATAGTAATAGTTAAAATAAGCTCCGCCTTGAAATTAAACATCCCAATGTATGAGTGTTAGGTAGTGGTCTTGCCACAGTGTTTACAGAACATAATTTATAATCTTTTTTTAAAAACTGTCATGTGATCTACTACTTATGTCAGCTGTACCTTTTTTAAAAAGGTTATTCCTTCAATAATATGCACACAGCACAGCTTACTGCAGGGATATTGGGTGTCTGTGTGTGTGTTCATGATGCAGATCATTTAAATTGCCCCCCAGTTTCCAGGAAATTCCCCCAAATTAACTCCTATTTATTTATTTTTTCTATCTATTAACAGTAAACAAAGCAGAACAGAACATTATTCTCATCATTTAGGCTAATAAGAAAACATGTATGCATGATATAATGTTTTGTTATTTTCTCTTATTCATCCATCATAATATAATGTTCAAATTGTGGCTGAATGTTTTAGACTATTGTTTTAATAACACAAATTGTGTCTCTTCATTTTCAGGTGCCCTTTGGAGGAGCCAGTGGGCTTTGTGGACAGTTGGAGTTGAGGTCTAGGGAGGAGGACAAAACTTTTGCTATTAATGCAATATGTATACATTCTTTTTTTTTCTCCATTTAAATAGGAGTATACATAGAAGATTATGAGGCTGTTTGTATCCTTACCCTAATAGTTGTTTTGAGCATGTTTGTATGTTAAACGTTCTTGACCATACGAGTATTATATTTCTGTAATGAATGTTGAAACGCTGTTTCAGAGCGTCGCAAGTTTTTCACTGTATATTTGAAAAGCACTATTCCAGATCTGTACTGTATGTACAAAAGTATTGTGACACCTGCACAATCTAATGCTATTAACAGTAACAGTGTCGACAGTGTTTCTAATATTTTGGATGTAGTGTCTGTGTAATACTGTCTGTTCAATGGCTGCCCCATAAAAGATTGGGCAATTCAATCTACAATGGTAGTGGATTTACTTTGACAGTACTCGTTTGTTGAACTGTTTGAACTGAAAAATAAACATTTAAATTGCATTGTAATTTAGTTGTGTTGTATGTGATAAATGCATAGAGTAAATTTATTTGGTAACATTTATCAAAAGAAAACTTGCAGTGATTACCTAATTTTATTGAGTAATGTAACGTAAAGCAACCAAGTAAATTAAAATGTCAAGCACGAGAAAATAAAATCTACTAAATTATTTCATAACAGCAAATACTACAGATATATAAAATTTACTTAAATTTTTGAGGAAGAAATGTTTCCTGTCAATGAAAAACAAGTAGACTTAAATTAATTTGTTTATAACTTAAAACTTGGATGTTATCAAGTAAATGTTACTTAATATCTTCACAACTGTTATGATTTATGATAAGTTAGTTTTACTTGATACTAGCAAGTAAATATTACTTGATATTGCAGCATTAAATTTTACTTAAATCATTTGCGTGCAAATACTTACAATAAATTTTTTAAGTAAATCTTATGAGTTATTATTTTCAGTGCATGTTGTTTCTTTATAGAACACTGTGCACACTTTTTACATGACAGTGAAGCAACGAGGTCACAGTCTGATGATGAGGAGTCAAGGTTAAAATTCAATTATTGTCAAGTCTAGCAAGTATAAATTAGTAATGTGTCTTTGAAGCGAATGAGAAGCGCCAACTCTCGTTGGGGATAGCTGAATCTTCAGCCTCTTCTGCTTAGGAGGCAAAAGCAGGACTTTGGTTTGATGGGCACATCATGCGGCCAATCACATGCCAAGACAAACTTGAATCATACCATTATGTAAAGGAAAGAAAGGGAGCAGATGGCCCTTAGTTATCAAACGAACGTGGAAATCAGCGCACATCTGATCGCAGGAATGATCTTTCGATTGGATCCACGTGTGATTTATGAAACATTTGTATCTGACCGATCCCAGTGTAGGAAGGATTGGGCCTTGATAAAAACGGCAGCTGAAATCTATGATCATCTACATGTTACACCCTTAAATGTTCGTTGTCCAGAGACCTTGCCCAGTGAGGTCAGACGTTCTGACAAAGAAAGAACATTTTCAGAGGTCGAGATTCCACTTGTGAGGTGGAAAAGAATAAAGAGGTGCTGTTTGGAAGCCTAAAAATCAAAGGTGGACGAGGATCACAGAGGCAGTCAATAGCCTTGCTGTTGTTGATCCGCCTCCAGCCCATGATTAATGTTTGATTCATTTTTAATTAGGATAATAGCCCATGCCTGGTAACTGAAAGTCACAATTCTTTACTTTGTGCTTTTGATAATATAAACAACATGGTACGAGATCAATGAAAACATTAAAAAATAGTGAATAAAACGTTTTCAAACTGCTAAACATCTGTGTTTACTTGCTAAGCATTATTGTGTTCAAGGTTCTGTTATATGAAGCCACTTTTTACAGCCTCCAACAGAAAAGCCGGTGCCTGTCCAGCTAAGAACTGCACATTTTAGTACACAGCAAAGGAAACATCTACTGATTAAATAGAGCAGTTATATAACTTGGTAAAATTAGGCTTGGTGGAACGGCAGGTGCTTCAGGTGCCCGCAGTTGCTGGGAAATCGGAGGATTCTCCTGGTGAGGCTGTTCCCTCCACCAGTGGGGGTGGAGAGGAAGCTGAGCAGAGAACTCAGCTGGATCTGGTTGATATGGATGAGGAAAGTGAGGACGGTGATAGGCCTGTGACACCTGTCACGCTTCCCCGCTTTGAGCCTCCCCTACTCGACAGCAGCTCTGGTGCTTCCCCGTTGGGGGCACAGCACCGGCTTAAGCTGGCCAGACTTCACATGGAAGCCCAGGAGAAGGCCCAGCAGCGACAATTCCAGCTTTAGATCAGAAAGCTGGAAATTGAAGCCAACAAAGCTGTGCGCTTGCGGCAGGTCGAGCTGGATGCCCAGGCCAAGGCCACCTCGCCGTGGATCCCTGCTGCACCGTCAGGGCCTCAGAGTCCCACGGCCCCCTATGACATAGCGACGTTTATTCCTTTTGTTCCGGTGTTTGGTGAGTCAGATGTGGACTGCTATTTTCCGGCGTTAAAGCGCATTGCGCTTGCGCTGCGGTGGCCAAAAGAATGCTGGCCATTATTAGTACAATGCCAGTTGACTGGTAAAGCTCAGGAGGTTGTGGCAGCGCTCCCTCTTGCAGCCAGACAGAATTATGATATTGTGAAGGCCACGATTCTGAAAGCATATGCGCTAGTTCCAGAGGCATACCGACAGAAGTTTGCGCCCACAAGAAGGAATCTTCTCAAACTTTTGTTGAATATGTGCGAGAGAAGAGCACCCTCTTCGATCGCTGGTGTGCTTCTTGTGATGTGACAACTTTTGAAAAGCTTAGAGAACTTATACTGGTTGAAGAGTTTAAGAACCGCTTACCAGAAGGGTTGGTGGTACACCTTAATGAGCACCAAGTGGACAATGTAACCTCTGCGGCCACGTTAGCCGATGAATACGTGCTCACTCACAAAATGGTGTTTTCGGCTCCAGCCAAACCCACTTTTAGAAAAACACCTGAAACTGAGAACGTGAGAAAACCTGACAACAGGAAATGTTTTTACTGTCAGAAGCCTGGTCATTTAATAGCCAACTGTCGACTGTTGGCTCAGAAAGAACAAAACCCAGTTGTACGGAAAGAAGTTTTATAAAACAAGCTGAGTCAGTGGTGAAAAGAGGGAGTAACCACATAGATCCTTGTTTTAAGCCATTTGTAATGGCCGGAAAAATCTCACTGAATGGCAGGAGTGAGGAGGAGAAAGAAGTGCAGGTGTTGCGTGAAACTGGAGCGTCACAAACCCTCATTTTGGCGAGTGCTTTGCCCTTTTCCGATGCCTCATCCGAAGGCTATTGTGTTATGCTGAGAGGTGTGGAAATGGGTTATGTTCCCCGCAAAGTGCACCGAGTACATTTAAAAACTGATTTAATCAGCGGTGTTTTCCCCATGGCAGTTTGTGCTGAACTTCCTATTGCTAACGTGATGGTACTTTTAGGAAATGACATGTGATGCCTCCCCTGGAAGTGATCAGCAATTCGGTGGAGGTTAATGCCACAAAGGAGGAAGCGCTGACTGGAGTAACAACTCATGCACAAGCGAAAAGGCTGCGTAAGAAACGTCACGAAAATGATGACATTCATTTGGCTGACAGCTTTCTTGTTCCTGCAGACACCAACGAAGTCACAGTAGAATCTGTAGAGGAGAGCCAGGATTCCGAAGCTCGGAAAACCCTGGTCTCCCCTACTGACCCTCTGTTTACGCCCGTTCGCGATCAGCTGATGACTGCGCAGGAGGAGGATCCCACACTGCGCTCGTACTACGACAGGGTGGTGAGTGCTGAGAGCGCTGAGGTGGAAACTATTCCCTTGTACAGACATGAGGAAATAGGAAGGAGGTGGGGGCGCCCTGTTGTGCTTCCTGGTACTGAGTGGAACATCGCAACGGAACAGTTAACTAGCACCTATTATATACTACCGACCCCCGATCGGAAACGGAGAACTAGAATGTGTAAAATGTATGTTCTCCGTGTTCCGAACAACGTGATTGACCGACACTCAGGTACACATTCAGACGGTGTCGCGCAGGTGATTTTAGTACCTGATAAACCCCCTGTTGAGCTACCCACGCGAGTAGAGACCCTATTTAGCCCTCGTCTGCCAGGTCTGAGGAGGCTGAAGGTTTTGCGGGCCGCACCTCAGCATCCTTACAGACCGCAGCAGGCTAACGTAGACTGTCTTGGTCCATCCTCTCCGTGTTGCCATTCAGGGAGTTTCAACCGCCACCGCTATTATTCCACCAGAGAGAAGAAAACGTTGCCATTAATGTTAACATTGCAGCATTTCGGGGTTTATGTGGGATCTTCTCCTGTGCCAGTCCAAGAGTTCGTCGATCGTTATTCATTTAGGTTGTTCTGTCGTGTGTGTGATCGAATCCCAGGACTGTGGCCCTTGGTGCTGACCATACAGGGATACAGCCTTGAGGTTCATCCCAGCAGAGTGGTGGGGAACCTCCATGCTGATGCCCTCTCCAGGGTTTAGAGAAATGTGAATATGTGTGATTTCTGCTTTGCATTGTGTGAAAAGTGGTGTATGCAGGTGGAGAAGTATGACATGTCTGAGATGCCATGTCTTAAGGGGGGGAGCGTGACGCCTGCCGGCTTATCAGCCAGCCAGGAGAGAGAGTTGCAGGACGTGCTGGAGACGCTGACTGTGGAGACGGCCCAGCACCCGCCTCCCCTGATCCCTGATTGGCCGCCTTACCCCTCACTCCCCAAAGAAGTTGTCCAATCCGGAGAAGAGGCCTCCTTTAAGACGGCATCATTACCATCATTCGTGGCAGCTGTGGACTGTGGGGCACAGGCCTGCCAGTTTGAGAAGGATTTTGGATTGTGTGGTTAAGAGACTCTCCTGTGTGGTTTAGTAGTTGAATTAATGTTAAATACCTTTTTGTGTTCTGAGCTTTAGTACCGTCCCTGCCTGAAAGAAGGAAGTTTTGCGTTTAGTTTATTAGGAGTTTGGTTTTGTTTTGGTAGAAGTCCGCCTGAGAGCGTGTGTTTATTTTGTTTGTTAATTAGTCCGCCTGTGAGCGTGTAGCCCGTTTTGGGGACATTTTTGGTTTCTTTTGGTAATTAGTAGTGTTAAAGGTAATTGTTAAAAACCCGAAAGAGACACTTTTAGTTTGATTTGTTTGTTTCCTTATTATATTTGCCGGTTAAGGGTTGTTCGTGTTTTGGAACCCATTTCTGTTAATAAACATTATTGTATTTTATTTACCCTTGGTCCGGCCGTTTCTGTGTTACTGTCCTTTTGACCCCTGGAGAAAAAGGGGGACGTAACACTAGCTTAGCCTAGCGCCACAGATACAATGCAAACAAATCCCTTTGAAATTTAATATAAATATGACAAGATAACTTCATCGTAGTGTTTATCAGTAAATTGAACTGTCTCTTGTGTCATGGAGGACATTAGACTTGGTTTGCTCCTTATTAAATTCATTAGATTAGATTTATGCAGAGCTGAGACAAAAGCTGTGACTAACTTATAATGTTAGTCATGCATGAAAAAATGCTACCAACCTTTGACAAGGTATGTCAGCCACACTTGGTAAAGTGAACTCATGAGTTCATGAGGAGCTAATAAATGTTAAAGACTTTTTGGAAAAATGATTTAAACAGAAAAGACAAAAGATGCTGGAGGAGATTATGGGGCAACTATTGAACAGTTAAACTCAAACTAGAGCTTTGAAACAGATAAAACAGTATTTGTATTGTTATCCATGCAGTGAAAATGGGACTAAATATCCCTACTTGGCCCGACTGGTTCCTCATTTAGTATTAATCCACCTATATTGGGGCTGTAAGTCAAAGAAAAAGGTGTGCTTGAATGTTTTCTTATCATAGTTTGTTTTGTTTTTGCATGTCAAACACTCTAAAGCATCCATTATCTGAAAACTCAGAAAGCCTCTTCCTCCAATTCCTCTTTTAGTTAGTACTTCCCTGCTCTTATGGCATTTTCAGGCAAGAAACCAATCCCCGAAATTAGCACCCTATTTGTAAATGGCTTTGGATTAAAGTGCATGTTAAATCATTTTGATGTGATGAAATAATAAAACACCTGAAAATGACTTTGATGATGGGTTGTGGTTTTTTAACTTTGGTTGTGGTGCAGCTCTCCACATTCTCAACAAAAACAGTAGCAACAGGAAAACACTGATAAACTAGGTTTGGAAGAAGTCTGTGAATCTCTCCACCTGTCCTGTAGATATCCCCACAGACATCATAATGAGCTAAATCCACCACCTGGCAAGCTCAGTCAGAACAAACTCAACCCAAAAGCTGTTCTCTGAATGTGCTAAATTTAATTCAGTACTAATTAGTTCTGTGTCAAAAGGCTGCAGAACAGTTTTGACTGTGTTCTTTCTATCACAAACTAACCAAGTTGATCCGGAAAAAAAACGTGACTCCGGTTAATGTGAAGTAAAATAAATAATGCTATGTTATGTCTGCTGTGGTTAATTATGCAAATTTCAATATGGTGCCAGGCCAGGATTGGTGCATGTCTCGCTGCCCTTCAGTGATTGGATTTCGACTGACTGGTTCCCTATTAACGCCTGGATCATGGAGAAAGTCATTCATCTCCCTCTCCTCTCAACAAGCCACAGCTTAGCTAAAAATACAGCAGTTCATGTTTCTGGTATCTGGGAGTTTGTTGGGAGTGGGCTGCCATTTTCTTTTCATTCCAGTTTTCTCCTGTGTTGTTAAGTTGCCTGTATTTTCTTTTCTCTTGGTTTGATATTAATTATCTATGGAAGCTGAGAGTTGCCGGGCTCGCATGTTTTTTCTATGCCATTTCTCATGATAATGGGATAATTTATGTTGCGATAATGGATTATCATAATGGATATTTAATCAGACTCGCAGTCACTCCTAGCGAGAATTTAGAGACTCAAATCAGCCAACATGCATGCTTGGACTGTGGGAGGAAGCCGGGAGAGAACCCAGGCACACATGGGGAGTACATGCAAACTCCACACAGGTTCCCCCCAAGAACCTACTTGCTGTTAATAAATAAGAATTATAAAAATAAGAATCTCTTTAAAAACTATAGATATCACAGCCGCCTCCTTGGCAGGAGTTGCCTCTTTCTTATGTGGGCGGCCAGCATGGACGTCACTCCCTTCTGACGTGGTCTGGGTATGGTCTGGTGTATGATTTACACCTCGAGACTTCACAGGGTTTTCAACCGTGCACCCCCCACTTTTCTTGGGTTTCTGATGTACATCCTGAAATATTAAGTATGTACATTAATAAGTTATATTGATTTTATTTTTTTTTTTGTATTTGTTGTCTACCAGGAGATTTACAAACCAAGAGCTCCTTCAGGCTTTGGATGCAACAGTCTGGCTCTCAAGGAGCTCTGCAGAGCTGTCGGTGTTCACGGGGGGCTTAGCCATCATCTTCTTCTCTCCCAACACTGACTCTGAACTTGGATTCAGCCACCAACTGGTGAATCCAAGTTCAGAGTTGTTCTGTACTGGAATGGCTCAGTACAGCTGACGTGAGATGGAGCAACATCCATCACTGATCAAAATCTGACTTTACTTCTGTCAAGTCTGACAAAGGCTGAAATTGTGACATGTCTGATTGTTAAGTTTTACCAGTCACTCATTCACATAATTACACATATACACCATGACTGTAGCCCCTCCCATTATCAGTCATGGCGTCTGTTTTGATCATTGAAATCAGTGTCATGCACTTACTTTTGAGCCCACCTTAATCACGTTGTTATCGAGATAACAACGTGATTAAGGTTGATCATGATATAATGATCATGTTATTAAGAGAAAACGGTCCTCATTAAACGAGAAAATTAATTAATAATGGTTGCTCTCGGCTTCGTAAATATCTAATTTTTTATAGGTTGTTTTCTTTGTTAATTTGACATTATAGCTATGATGGATGACAAAAAGCAATTTCAGTAGATTAGAGGCTAACTATTAGCTCCTGTGACTGATCATATTATATATATATATCGTATTATTGCTTAATGCTGTTAGAGTAATAATGAATGCATGCTACTTGTTATAAGTCTGTTCGAACCACACTGCTGTGCACTTATACTTGGTAAGTTGAGGTGCACAACTAAAAATAAGGGATTTTAACATGGTGTCAGCTGTTTCATAAAAACATATTTTACAGCACATACTGTTGGTCCATCAGGTTATGTTTCCGTTAATAAACTCAGCTTGACAGCTCAACATTACATAAAACATGACAAGACATTATTCATCATGAAGTTGTACTCACCCGTTCCGCTGACTGTGCCGTGCCAAAGAAAATGGGGATGAAGGCCAGCCAGATGATGCAGGTGGTATACATAGTAAATCCAATGGGTTTGGCCTCGTTGAATGTCTCTGGCACACTGCGTGTCTTGATGGCATAAACAGTGCATGTGACCATCAAGAGGATGCTGTATCCCAAGGAGCAGATGAGGGAAAGGTCAGAGATATCACATTTGAGGACACCACGGGCATTTTCGGGATGCTGTGTTCGCTGCTCCCCATAGTCTACAAAGGTGTGCGGTGGGTCAGTGGCGAACCACACGAGGACACCCAGCAGCTGAACTGAGATGAGTGAGAAGGTGATGACCAGCTGGGAGGCTGGTGAGATGAAGCGGGGCGCTGTCACTGCTTTTTTTCCTTGCTCGAAGATACGGTGGATGCGGTTGGTTTTGGTTAAGAGTGCAGCGTAGCTGAAGCACATGCCGAGGCCCAGGAAGATGCGACGGAAGGAGCAGACGACGACATCAGGAGCAGCAATCATGGGAAAAGTGATGATATAACACATGAAGATACCCGTCAGCAGGACATAGCTCATCTCCCGACCTGAGGCACGCACAATGGGTGTGTCATTGTAGTGTACGAAGGTGATGATGACAAATGTAGTAGCGATGATACCTAGGACAGAAATAAAAACGGGCACTAGTGCCCAGGGCGAGTGCCACTCCAGCTTGATGATGGGGATTAACTGGCAGCTGGTGCGGTTCTGGTTGGGTCTCTTTTCGTAGGGGCAAAGCTCACAAGTGAACTCACTGGTCTGGAAGTGGTATCCCTCACAACGCTCACAATGCCAGCAGCATGGGACACCCTTCACCACCTTTTTCCGCTCACCTGTGCGGCAGGGCATGCTGCACACAGAGGCTGGAAGGGAAGAGTCTCCTGTGAGCCACTGCAACGTCTCCATCTACAGGGAATGAGAAAAAACTAGTCAGAGATCAAGGGTGTAACCATACATTGAGCTACATGGATACATAAATTCAGTGATCAATGACCCAAAAGCATTGATCCAAACAGAAAATTTCCAAAGTACAAAGTATCAAACTTTTGGTATTTGGATGACTTCTTATATTTTACTGCAAAACAAATCTACCATCAGTCCATAAAATTACCTTGACCATGACATAATATGATCAAACCTGGATTTACATCCTTGTCAGATTTAACAACACACTCTTGGTTTCAACTCAAAATTCACTTCCTAAACTTGGTAAAAAAAAAGTATGGAAATTTAATATTAAATGTATTACTACATTTAATTTTTGGGAGCCTTTCATGACACTCAAGGTCACCTTACAGGAACAGTTGGGTTTTGGTTGATCATTCCTCCCCTTTAGAAATATCAGGTAGTATAGTGTTATACATTATTGGAAGGCCCGATTAGTCACCTTTACAATAAGGTATAACTCCTAAGGATTTTGCTTCTGTGAAATAAACAACACAGCAAAATATTTAAGTAGTGGCCTCTCAAAAAAGTGCCAAATTATTCTCCTGTTGGTATACACTCTTGTTTTGAGATTCAAATGCTACCAGGTGTGTGTCAGTCACAGATCTGATTGGCACCTGATTGATTGATGTGTCAGAATGAGATTCGGGAGCCAGTGGTGAACCTATATCATCCTCAGTAGGGATGAAGATCCGTACGTAGCTCCAGTGAAAATGGCCACTGTGTGTGTTTTTTCTTCTTACTGTGGGAGAGTGCAATCATCTAATCCTTCAAGAAATACAAGCGCAAACACCAACAAAAGAATATTGCAGTGGATTTAGGCAGTTTTTAAGGGGGCACCATCCTCATGTTTAGCCATGCTGCTCACTCCAAAAAAACATGATCCTTAAAAGTCAGGTGACTAGGTAAGGTGACTAATCAGGCTTTCCAACAATGTATGATATGAGACCAATTAGTATTCAAGATCTTTGTTGTCATTATGCAAGCTTAATGGAATTTTGAGGAGTTTTTAGGCTTAGCACACATAGGGAAGAAAATAGAAATATAACAGACACACCTAAATAAGTAAAAAAATGAAGATGTAAAAGATATAACAACACCTCTTTATAGAAAATTTAAAAATTTCACAGCAGACAGTAAAATATACAGAGTGGATAAAGTGCATCCTAGTGTGAGGATGGAGATCTATATGTGTGTCCGAGAAGGTGTGAATCTTAAATGTGTGTGAGCACTGTGGAGGGGGTGTAAGTGTTTAACTACAGCCAGGCTATTGCTTCCACAGCTCTGGGGAAGAAGCTTTTTCTGAGTCTTTTTGTGGTGGTTTTAATGTTCCTGTACCGCTTTCCTGATGGAAATGGTACAAACAGTGCATCGCCCGGTGAGCGGGGTCGGCTGCTATGCATATGACCCTCTCCTGGACTCGGGCAGTGTAGCTGGAATCCAGATCTGGTAGACGGTGGCCCACAATCCCCTGAGCTGTCCCCAACACCTGGGCTAAGTTCCTCTTGTCCTGTGCTGTGCAGTTGCCATACCACACCACCACACTGAGACACAGGATGCTCTCCATGGTGGCTCTGTAAAGGTTGACGAGCAAGTGAAAAGAGAGTCTGCTTCAACTTCCTGAGAAAGAAGAGCCGTTGTTGGGCTTCTTCACAGGTGTGAAGTGTTCACATGCTCCACCGTCTCTCCACGTATGCAGAGAGGAGCATGCTCAGTCTTCCTGGACCTCCTGCTATGACCTCCCTGGTCTTGTTGATGTCAAGAACCAGATTGTTCTTGGAACACCATTATATGAGACTCTTGACCTCTTCTCTGTAGTGGATCTCATGTTGTTGGACATGAGACCCACCATGGTGCTATCGTCCGCAAACTTCACAACCATGTTACGGATGATACCACTGTGGTGGGTCTCATATCCAACAATGATGAGAAGCACTACCGAGAATAGAGTCTCCAGATTCTTACTAAATGGGAAAAATAATTGTCCAAACACATGTCCTTAGTTTATAATGTTGCAAAGCTTTTCAGTTTTTAACTTTTAACTTCATAATAAGTTTGTTTACTGCATGATGTTCCCATGTTGTGCAAGTTGTCCACGCAATGAAAAGACGTGGACAACTTTAAATTTAGTCCTCCACTTAAACTCTAGAGACCAGTTTTAAGGTCAAGTAGAAGAAAATCAATTGCCTTGAGGTGTGTAATAAAAACAGTGATCCTCACATCAAGATACAGCTGATCAGTCCAGTGTCCAATGACTTTGTACTCCGCTATGGACAAGTTGTTGATCTGATACTGGAAGATGTCGTAGCGTCCAGGCGCATCACCATTCTCATTAAAGGTCACCGGGGTCCCTGCACTTCCTGTAAAAATAAATAGCATTAAAAATGACAAACTATGAATAAAGAAGGCTTGCACAAAATGTTAAAAGGAGTTTAAGCTGTACTTTTTTTTCATTGGGTGTTTTCATCCTATTTTGTGAGCTTGTCTCAAACATTATTCCACGGTAGGGATGGACACATCAATACTATGGAGTTAAGACTTCGATATCAGCCAGTCAAAATACTGGATTCTATGCTTTTTTGAGTATCGAGGTACCACTACGCTGATACAGAATTTACCATTTTTTTCCACTTCTGTGAATTTTAGGCAATAAAACAATGTGCGAAGCCCAGCCACGATGTATTCTTTCTGTGTCAGATGATTATGGTAGCCTATTAGATGTCATAATAATGCTGCCACTGTTGGTGATGACAAGGTTTTGTTTTGATATTTTACTGGTTTAATGCAAGTTATTGTGCGTTACGTTTTATTATATTTCACATTTTTCTTCTAAATATTATATCTTTCTACTTTCATTTAATGAATGTGAATAATTTTATATTAAGCTGTAATTTAATTATTTTATCTTTTTAAAAAGATTTATTTTATCTTATTTATGTTTAATTTACTAAATTTATTGTTGTTTTACAAGCACTTCTTTTGAGTATTGATGTTCTTGAGTTGTCATTATATTCCATATTGCTCTTGCAATAAAGATATTAATGCAAACTGTACAATCATAATTTTCCTTTGAGGGGCAAAAAGTATCGATACTGGTATTGATGAAAAAGTACAATAAAATAATGATGTTATGTCGACAGGAAAAATTCTGGTATCGCCCATGCCTATTCTAAGGAAACTACCTTTATGGCATTTAAACCTTGTGTTATCTTCCCAAACCGTTTAAGAAGTTGACAAAACAAGGCTCCTACATCAGTAAGATGTAAATGGTTTGGGTTCAGTAAAACTGATAAAGAACAGATTAATGCAAAGTTCAAACTTTGTTAGTTGGTGAAAACCAGCATAGGAAAAATTAATTATTTATTTAATCAACTGAAAAGGTATAAAATGTAATAATTGGATTAAAAACAAACAGATTAGAACAGCACTACAGTTTGTTTTACGTTTTAAAATGGACAACTTTAAAGCAACACTGACCTGTGGAATATTACTGAGGCGCTCCCTAAGGAAGATTCATTTAGCGTCCATTTTGCATCCTGTCTGTTCTCTGAGATCCCTCCAGCCAGTAAAAGTCAGTCTCATGTTGATTCGTCTCAACTCAACCTCTCTTTTTATCTCTTCCTCTGTAATGTACTTTTGGGTTTCTTTGCAGAAGCCATGATGCATGTTCAAAACAGCCAGTATGTTTATTTCAATTTGCTGGTGTGTGATGCAATAATTCAAAACACAGCTGTCATGTGATGCTTTGGGCTAGAACACAAAGTTGTGCAGTGTGGTTGTCAGCCTCGGGATGTACGTAATGAATGTCAGTGTGACATCATTACAAGTTAGAAGTAGCGTTTTAAGGTTAACAAGATTTAACAAACTATATCATGATCATTATAGAAAATGATATGTGTGGCCACACTGCCCAGCTTTATGAGATGGAAACTACACTTGTTTCAGTTCTTCAAATCAGCGAGGCTGCACATTGTGTGGTGGTTAGCATCACTGCCTCACAGCGAGAAGCTGGTTCAAGCCTTTGAGTTTGGATCAAAAACAACTCAACATCCTCAACTAAATACAGAAATAGAGTGATAAATGAAGTACAATGAACTATTCAGCAGCTTGTGGAACGAATTTCTGCAAATATAAGTAATAACACTCTGCATGAGATTAAAAGCTTCTCACATTTTTGCACAAGAATTTTGGCCCACCCTTCTTTACAGCTTTGCTTCAGTCCATTGAGTCACTGGCATTCATTTATGCACAGCTCTTCTTCTCAGCACTTCGATCGGGTTGAGGTCTGTTCTTTGACCATGTTTCATATGTTTGATTAAAACCAAACATAGGGCTACCTTATGGCCAAACATCTTCACCTAATTTCACCTGTTCTTTTAGTTTGGGCTTTGTATAAATAAAACTTCTTAATCATAAGTTGTGCTCTTATGTTCTTTTTGGAGATAAAACGAAGTCTCTCCTAGAAATCTTGCCAGACATTCACATTAGATATCATTTCTAATTGTAGACAGTCTCGATTTTCATTGTATAGCCACCTATAAAACTGGGCTTTATAAAGGTGAGGTAAAATCATGTGTACATACTTTTTCAGGAGAAATTTCCAATCACCGACTAAAATCATGTTCTGTAAGCTACTAACAGTAAGCAGTGGAAAATGAAAACTCTATCCATCAGTTTAATTGTTTCACTTTCAAACGTTTGATAGAATTCAGTAGCATTGTGCTTCCTTTACCACAGCAGAAACTAATTCTTTAAAATTCCCTGTTGAGTGTTAAAAGTCATTTTCTTTTAAGTTTTTTTTCTGATCCAATTCAAGATTTTTTGTCAACTCACTGCAGTTTCCTCTCTGGCTCACAATAAAAACATTCATGCTAACATCTTGTTGCCATGGTAACTTAATACATTCTGCCAAGTAAAAGCCTTGTTTTCTGACACTCAAATAATGAAAATAAGAAAACATCTTTTTCTCATTTAGTAGGAAGGAAAGACAAACTCAATCTCAAACAGTAACTTAGAAATGTGAATTATAATGTGATATACAGATACGTAACAAACTCTCCTGCAAAGAAAGAACTGTGGTGTGTGATTGTTGTCCTGTTTGTCTCTCTATCGTTTTATACTTTTGATAGTTGGTGCCAAACAAATGCCATGAATTCCATGAAGGTAGAGTGTGGACAAACGAAGGACTCCTCAAGATGTGATGCAATATGGATCAATATTTAAAACTACAGAACAGGACATCGACCTTGGTAGAAGATATGCTCTCTTTCATTCAAAGTATTTTATAAAGGGGATACACAAAAGGCAAACAACTTTTACAATCTGTGAGATTAATGTACCTAAATAATATAAACAAAAATCATTGTTTAGTTAAAATGTTAACATGCAACAAATTGAATTTAATTTTTTATTCTTGATTTATTAATTATATAAAAACAAAGGCAAATTATTATATTAGCTATTTAGCAAATGGTAACTGTAATTTAAATATCATTCCAACAAAAGTTTCAACTTTACCAATATAAACATTCAAAAAACAAAGATTCAATATCAAATATGGTCATTTGGATTCAGTTTTTTAAAGCAATTATTCAAACAGGCATATTCAGATTCAAATTGAATGATTCAATTTCAAATATAAAGAATTCAGATTCGCTACCCAGTGGCACAAAGCTTATCCCGTAGTAGAACACCATCTCTGAATGCACAACACATCCAACCTGAAATAGGTGAGCTACAGCAGCAGAAGACCACATCGGGTATCAGTCCTGTCAGCTAAGAACAGATCTTGAGCTTATGGCAGGGTCAGAGTTGCCGTGGAGGTAGAGCCATTTTCTCAGCAAGTTTTGTTTTTATGAATCCCAAAGGTTGACTACAATCGGTGTATGCCAGTTTTTGCATGTTCACCAGCTTTATAAATGAGGCCCCTGGTGTTCAAATGCAAACTTAGCAAGTCTACCTGTAACCAACTGAATAATACGCTTACAAAATAAGCAACATAAACCTAATATAGCATATATTCTTAGCATGTTCTCACATAGCTTACAAGTTGCTGTTGTTAGAAGTTTTATCTAAAATTCTTCAGTTTTATTTTCCTGAAAAAAAAAAGAACACAAAAAGCAACAACAACAAAAAAAAAACCAAAAAACAAATCTAGTGGTGAGAGTCAAATATTTTTCACTGACTGAAAATATTTTAGTGTTTGAACAGCAGTAACCATATTTACAGGTTGCTCCAAAAACAGATTTGTCTAGTTAATTTTTATTTTTACCTCAGCTGCTTTTGTTGTGCTGTCGGTTATTGTCGAGTAACACTATCCTTAGTAGAGGGCAAATTTAATATGGGGGACAATAGTCTTGAACTTACGCCATATCAGTTCAAATCTCTTGATCCCAAGCGTAAGTGCTAGCTATGAGGCAGAAGCAGAACAACAACAACAGAAAAAGATTTGTAATGAAGTGAGTGAGCACTGGTTTGATCCTATCTTGCCCTGATTTCCTTCTTCAGCATGAATAAAAGCAGTACAAATCACATCAGCGTGGAGATGAATCATTGCAGCTTCAGGATGTAGAGCCCCCACCCCCGCTCCATGCCATCTCCCACTTCAATTCACTTCACTTCACCTGACTTCAGACAGTCTGTGTTGATACAGAATGAACATCTTCTCTACACAAGGATTTCCAATCATGGATCGTCATGGAGTTGTGCATAGTTACAATAAAACAACAGATTCACCCCCCCCCAAAAAAAAGTGACATCATGATCTACTTTCTATACATCCTCGAGTCTTTATATGACTTTTTTTTTCATTTCATATTTTATTTTGCAATATTCAAAGAGATTAAACAGACAAAAACAACAATCAGGCTCTGACATATAAAAACATAGGTAAATGAATAAATTAATAAACAGTAATACTGCCAGTTACACATATATAAAATGTACACGCTGTCGAAAAAAATCATGCTTTTTTGGGGAAAGTTTAAAAGTAGATTTTTAATTTGCAGGTAACAAAAATAGTGCTTTCACTCTCAGCTCATCAAAGAATTCAAACTGTTCAAACATTCACATATAAATGCTTAATAGAGGTGAGACCATTCTCCCTGAAGACTTGAAGGGGGTTGTCCACATTCCAGGGTATAAAAGAGTGGTTCAAACAGATTGGTGTATGTTCAGAAGTTGCTGGCAAGGTCAGAATTCTTCCCACCTGATTCAGGATTCTAATAGTGTTTTTAAAAACACAGAGACAGAGAAACCTCAGAAACCCCTGGTGGCTTGATTGTTGGTCATTTTAGCTTTACTGGAAGTGTTTGGTTTCAGCATGTTAGGTCGTTAGTTCAGCAGAGTCCTTAGAGAGTCAAATGATTAAAATTTTATTCACATTTATCACTGATTAAAAATGAATTAATCAAGATTAATAATAATTAATCACCAGTTTTTATATGCCTAAAATTTGCCCAGTTTTACTGAATTGTATCAACAGAACTGAGCTGATCTGTTGGTCAGGTCTAAAAGAGTTATCACTGATCAATCCAAGATTTTTAGCATGAGGTCGGCAATATGAAGACAGTGGACAAAGAACACTTTCAGCATCATTTAGTTGCTTAAATTTACAAAGCATCACAATTTTAGTATTCTTTTCATTTGGATTGAAAAAGTCCAAAGACATTCAGTCTTTTAAGTCTTTCAGACAATGAATTAGTTTAGTTACAGAAGCACCTTTTAATTTCAAGGGGATGTAAATCTGAACATCTGCAAATCTATGGTATGAAATAGGACAGGTTGATAATTTGATTACAATATATATCAAAAGATAGACCTGTGGTGTGATAGGGGAAAAAAGGTCAATAAAAAGTTTAATAAAAAACAGGTTTTTGCCCTTGGTTTTTCATTATAGCCTTTCATGTAGCTTAATGTAACTACAGTCTTTACTTGCTCCCAACCAAACACAAACTCAGACACAGACATGCGCTGTCACCAAGCCCCGCCCCTCTCAAACCACAACAGAGAGCACGAGTATTGCAAAAGATGCCACAGCAAGGAGAGGACTTTGTTACGAAAAGAGGTTGGCGGTGCGAAAAACAGTGATGCTAGACTGACGGGAGGACGTTTGCCTACAGTTTGTTTTGTTCTTGTTGAGTGGTGTTTGTTTACATGGTAGCTCAGTCCTACCAGTTTCTGAGCTACCTAAGGCCTGGTACACACAACGATTTTTTAGCTGTTTTTGTCCCGATTCAACCTCTTTCTGACTTCGGACGGCAAATGCCTGATCATCGTGAGATTTCCATGTCCAATTATCATTTGGTCTGAGGTTACAAGACCAAATTACGACGTCCCGATAATCTGCTCCAAAACGGGTCGTAGCCGACAATCGGGAACTTTGAACATGCTCAATATTTCAGAGCCAATTCTGAGGAACACCGACGATTCGTGCATTGTGAATGCGTGGGTGTTGACGTGGTACGGAATGTAGCCAATCAGAGAGCGAGCTGGCTGGGGAACAAGGAAGTAAATTAAGTCCGTTTTCACGCCGTCTCCAGTCTGTTATTTTTTTCAGTTTTGACTTTTTCTGTTATCAATAGTCCCAAGACCACCATCATTCCCTCGTCCTGTATGTCCTCTTACATGCTGGGTGTTGTGTTTTGCTGGTTGTTGCTATGGTTCTTCTTCTTCGTTTTTTGTTGGTTGTTGCTATGGTTCTTCTTGGTTTTTTGCTGGTTGTTGCTATGGTTCTTCTCCTTCGTTTTTTGCTGGTTGTTGCTATGGTTCTTCTTCTTTGTTTTTTGCTGGTTGTTGCTATGGTTCTTCTTCTTCGTTTTTTGTTGGTTGTTGCTATGGTTCTCCTTTGTTTTTTGCTGGTTGTTGCTATGGTTCTTTTTCGTTTTTTGTTGGTTGTTGCTATGGTTCTCCTTTGTTTTTTGCTGGTTGTTGCTATGGTTCTTCTTCTTCGTTTTTTGCTGGTTGTTGCTATGGTTCTTCTTCTTCGTTTTTTGTTGGTTGTTGCTATGGTTCTTCTTCTTTGTTTTTTGCTGGTTGTTGCTATGGTTCTTCTTCTTCGTTTTTTGTTGGTTGTTGCTATGGTTCTCCTTTGTTTTTTGCTGGTTGTTGCTATGGTTCTTCTTCGTTTTTTGTTGGTTGTTGCTATGGTTCTCCTTTGTTTTTTGCTGGTTGTTGCTATGGTTCTTCTTCTTCGTTTTTTGCTGGTTGTTGCTATGGTTCTCCTTCGTTTTTTGCTGGTTGTTGCTATGGTTCTTCTTCTTCGTTTTTTGTTGGTTGTTGCTATGGTTCATCAAAGGGTTATTTGAATATTTATAAGATTTTCTGGTCACTTTATTCTTTATGTTTGTCAGTATTTACTGACGTCACTCAGGCCTCTTAAGGTGATTTCTTTTTCTTTTGAAAAACTTTCAGCTATAGTTAAAAAGGATGTTGAATGAAAGGTCAAATATGAATTTAGTGCTTGTGTGTTGTTATTAAGCAGTATTCATTTGTTCTTGGCCAGGGCTGGACTTAAAATATATTTTTAAAACTTCTTGATAATTATCAATATTATTTTTATCAATACTTTTTTAATTCCTATATTGTCCAGCCCTAGAAAGACTTATTGTGCAAATTATATAGAAACAAAACAGCAGCAGATCTAAAATGTGGCTCTTGTGGGACCCCACAACTAACAGGAGGGCTACTAAGATGTACTTGCCAAGATGGACAGAAAAGGTCTTATCTGACAAATAATACTCGAACCCATTGAGTGCCTTTAATGTTGACACACTGCTCCAAACGATCTAGAAGGATCTGGTGATCAACTGTGTCAAAGGTTGTAGTTAAGTCTAAAAGAACCAGGACAGCTGAACATCCAGAATCAACATTTAAAAGAAAGCTGTTAAAAACTCTAAACAGTCCTGTTTCAGTACTGTGACATGACTTAAAAAAGACTGAAATAAAAACCTCATTAACCTAAAACCTCATTAAAATCCAGGTGAGCCTGTAACTGCATGAGCACAATTTTCACCAAGCCTTTGGAAAGAAATATAAGTTTAGAAATTGGCTTGTAGCCAGACAGAACCAAATGATCTAGATTGAGTTTCTTTATAAAAGACTGGACAACAGCATGTTTAAAAGGTACTGGGACATAGCCTGAGGTCAGACAGGTGTTTATCAGGGTCTAAATAAAAGGCCCAACAGAGCTAAAGTTCTTAATCAGTTCTTAGGTGAGTGAGCCACTCACCTAACCATTAAAACACAGGAATGGATCACCTCTGAGACAACTCTTCAGTTTATGTGGTGTGGCTTTGACAACGTAGCTCCAACATTTGAAATAGCCTTGGGTCTAGTATATTGCCACAGGGAAGTATATTATGCCATAACGTTCTGTACTTTGGCAGCAGGGAGTGGGTGGAGTGACTTCATGGTTTGGTTGAGGACGTGAGGGATGACCTGGCATCTGTGGCCTGATGACCAACTTGCTGAGAGCAGTGTTGCCAACTTGGCGACTTTCTCGCTAAATCTGGCGACTTTCCACACCCTCTTGGCGACTTTTTTTGTCAAAAGTGACTATAAACATATTTAGAGTGTTTTTGACTCACCTTTTGTCTCTCCACAATGTTATTTCTTTCTCCTACAATGGCCATTACATTACATGCAAATTGCCAATTATGCAAATTAGGCGATGACGTCATTTAGCGACTTCTAGCAACTTTCAGGACAGCCAATAGCTACTTTCCTTACTGAGGAGTTGGCAACAGTGGCTGAGAGCACAGCCATCTCCATCAGAATGAGCAAACACCACAATGTCCCAAGGAAGTTAGACAGGGAAAAAACCAAAGCAGGAATGTGCCCCCTCTACATTATCTCTAACTGGCAACTGAAAGTTGAACAGGTTCGCAAAAATTCAACCCTGCTGTGTCCAATCATTTATAAACCTAACTCACTGAAATCAATACGTACTTTCCCCAAACTTCTTTTTTTAAAGCTGAATCAACCACAGTACATTAACAGCTGAACCCTCTGGGTGTTTCTTCTTCTTGCTTTGTTCAGCACTTTATAAAAGCTGCAGGTTGAAAGTGAAGTTACAGCAAGAGATAAGGACTTCACATATTCATCATCTATGGAATTATAATGCCTTCACCCTCATTTCTTTCTCTCCACCTAAAGCTCCAATGCTGCAATCCTTTTTCAAACCAGCAACACCTCTTAGCAAGCATCCTCTGCACATATGAATCTAGAGTTGAGAAATCTCCCCGGTGTCGTCCTCCCCTCCTTCTCCTTCCTCACCTGCAGCTCTCCCTCATTCTGCAAAACAAGGACATTACATCAAAGGCCTCATGCAGATGGTCCTCTCGCAGCAAAAGCTAACATTAGCCAAATACCTCCATTAGCCTCCTGACGCTACTCTAAAAATAAGCACATGGGCAAGAAACACACGGCTGAGTTGGCGAATTGCCCTGCGGGCGGCGGCGCCACAGAGCACCACTTCAGTCTGGATTTGCTGCATTTCATACATTAAATTATGAGTAATCCTGCTGTCCCATGTTCAGACAAGTGAAGCATGAAAAACTGGGAAGCTGCTTGAGTTTGATTTTAAGTCAATGTCTGATGTATGTGGAGGCTCAACCGACCATGCTGTTCAGATTCACACAGGAAAGCCCTAAACTCAGTGCAATGTGAGTGTGTCTTTGTAGGCTTTAATGAGAATCAGTTTAATCAGGCAAAAACCACATGAGCCACATGCTGTTGAGCCAGGACTCGTTGGTGAGGATCGTGTGCTGCTGCAGCCCTCACAAGCTGCACGGAGACGTTCTGAGAAGCTTTAGTTAAACTCATTAAAACATTTAGTTCTGCCGCGTGGAGTTTGACCAATGGCTAAACCTAAACAGATTTAATTTGCAGTTAAATAAAGCAGAAATAAGTAGCATTGCCTCACAGAAGCTGAAACTAGATAACATTTGCGTGTTTACATCATGAATACACTTATAATTACAGGCTTTATTATGAGCCACTAGAGGGAAAACTGGAGAACACAAACAAATCTGCTGAAATTTACATTATGACTCAAATCCATTAACTGAAACCTGAAACAAGCAAAGAAATAAATCAGGTTTGTTTTCCCTTGTAATTTCCTGTCTGCATTTTGGTTCAGGAGTGGGGGCTTTTCTGTCTGACAGAGACATATGTTATAAAGCTACTTACTTCAGCACAAATCTGATTTCGAGTACTCAGCTCTTCTGATTTGGTTCCCCTCACCTGGAGCCCCTCAATATTAATAAACCTACAATAACACTTATCGTCCATGCAAACATCCTCCATCCAACTACACAATGCAAAACTACCAAGAGAAATATCATGTGTTATCGCAGCCTGTTTATTATTATTGCAACAGAAACACGAGAAAGCTAATCCTTTAGTTCAAAAGGTGAGAGGTGCTGAGAGGATCCACAAATTCCAGCTACGCTATCTTTTTCCTGACATTCCTCAGTGACTGAAGTTGTAAATGTTGTTTCCGTCCTCCAGTACACAGCAGCTCACATGGACATTATGTTATAAAGCCCTGTGTTACGGCTGTCACCTGTGCAGCTAATCAATTCATCTGCTATGCAAAACACCATGAGTGTGTCTCAATCAGCACACTTACATTTGTTATGTCAGGGTTAAATAAAGATTTATTTTTAAAAAATGGGGGGAAAAAATGCTAAAAAACAGGGTTAGGGAAAGGGCCTTGTGGTCAGTCTTGTGTTACCTACAAAGTGAGAATAGCATACAAAACAATTAGATCAGTTATGATGACACATATTACAGCGAGTGTTAACCAAATGCATCATCATTAGGCGTGCAGTCCAATATTATCAAATAATATTTGCTTTTTTTTACTCTGTCAACAATGGCATCACTTATGGATCCGACTACCCAGGCATGTGTCTGAGGCTTCTTTAGCTTGGATTTGTCTGAAAAGTTCTCGGATCACAGGGCCAAACTGAGCCGTTAACTGAACCTGACTCAAGAAATTTCTATTGTCTGGTTCATAAAGTTTGTCAGGGTGTCTACGGAGAGGAAAGTTTCTCTGAAGTTGATGATTGCCACTAACCTGGATAAAATCTCATCCCAACGTTTGGCTTTAACTTCAGTTATGTCCCGATTCTGATGATCTGTTGTTTTTATCTCAGGGTGATGTGAGAGCTGCTGCCAGCTATCAGCACTTTTTCTGTTCTTCAGACCTTTCGTGGCTGATTAAATGCATTGCAAGGTTTTTTCAGTCATTAAATCCATCTTCACTCAGTTGTGTTTTTTGACGACAACAAAAACAAAAAAACACCGTCTGCACCCTCTCGCCATCTTTCATTTATATGTAATAGTGAATTTGCAGCCCTGTGGAAAATCTTTCTCTTTAACTTGAACTGGTCCTGTTTTCCCAATCGAGCAGGTTCTCTACCAATGAGCAGCTTGGGCCAGAGTGTTGCGTCGTCCGCAAGAAAAGTTAGCTTGACACACTTGAAAAGTTTTTGGCCGGTCTCCAATTAAAAAATTTTCCACAATGCCAAAGTAGAAATACATGATGAATAAAACCACCTGTTTTCTATTTGTAGTTAAACGATGACTGTTCTTCCTGTCTGTTATGTTTCATCATTCTTTGAGTTAATTCACAGAAGAGACTAAATGTTCAAAAACCACAAAGTGCAGCCTTTATTCTGGCTCTCTGAGCTAAGATTTACTGTTTCTGCCCTGCAGGTGGAATTCAGCACTGATTCTGTGTTGAATGTCTCTCTTCTTCCTGCAGAAATAACATCCAGCAGCTCTTCACATCCATCAGTACAGAAAAATGAGGCCCTTACAGTTTGACACATCATCTGCAATGCTCCATCTCCTCCTCCATCACTCTCATATTTGCGTCATGTGTCTCTGAGTTGAGCAGGTAGATAGGAAAATTATTCAAATTCAGTCCTCCATATTCAGGTAGAAGGCTGAGATGTGGGGGTAGCAGGGGAGAGGTGAGGATTACAATGGAATGGAAGACAAATATACAAAGGTTAAGAAAAGAAAAGCTACTACAAAGTGTTCAGGTACATTTTGTGATTCCTTATCTAATTTGCTCTCAGCTGTGCTTTCAGTGTTTTTTCTCCAAACATCCAAGCAAATGTGCCTTTTCTGTATAAATTAGCAAACTGATTAAATATGTGAGACACCCTTAGCTTCTAATGACTAAAGTCACATCTTATCTTGTTTTAAATTAGCTCTCTCTTCTCTCCTTTCTGTTGATAAAAGTGATCAACCGAGTCGTTGGTAAGAGGTAAAGGGCTCAGCCATTTTGCGGCTTGTCTGAGCGAAATCCGGACTTTTCTGGAAACGTTTTTTTAAATCCATTTAGTTCGTTGTGAGACATCATGGCAGGTTCGTAGCTGCACTGAAGATTAATTTCAGCAATTTACCAAGTCCTGCATATAACTTGAGAAGTACTCCCCCAGTCCAGGTTGGAAAAGCTGACCCTTGTTGACTGGTGAAGCTGGAAATAAGTCATAAAAATTCCTGCATGATGTCTTCAAAATCACTCCATGCTAAAAGAGAGAAGTTGATTTCAAGATTTTAAGATTGCTTATTTGTCATGTGCAGTTAGGACACAGGGTCAACAATGCAATGATATGCTTGAGATGAGAGGAACTGTTTGACTCGCAAAAATAATCAAGTACTAACAGCATGCAATAATAGTACTTGTTAAAAGAAAATAAATACAAGAGAAATAAGTAAACAATATAGTAAGAAGTATAATAAAATATATTAATGTGGCGATGACACACAAGATGGGAATCTGTTTGAGCTTTTGAAATTAAAGCAAAGGTTGATGCTTGTCTCTCTAATTGCCTATCCCATTGTCACGATTACACCTCTCCTCAGTTAGCACATACTGTTATCAAATGTATCCATGGTCCATTCAGTCTCTACCAGTTTTGCAGTACTCAGTCATTATAGATGGCACTCAAGATGCTTCAGGAACAGAGCAAGAGTCTATTTGTTTAAAATATATGGACCATGACCTGGTACCACAAGTCTTAATTGGCCTGTATAAAACTTCTGAGATTACTGGATTAGAGATTGCTAAAGTGGCTCTGGATGTCCTTTTGAGGCTAAATATACCCGTCTGGTTGCAAGTTACTGAGGAACTGGAGGGTCTGAGCAAGTCTCAGAACAGAAGTCCAAAAACAACTGAAACTACTGCACTATATATATATATCTATATATATATATATATATATATATATATATATATATTAGTGCTGGGCACGATTAAAATTTTTACTCGCAATTAATCGCATGACATGCTGCGATTAATCGCATCGTTACGCGCAAAATGTCTCTTTCCTTTAAAAAAAAGGCCGACAGCTATAAAAAGAAAATGCAGTAAGTTTTGGTTTACTAACACGACATCAGGGGTCTCCAACCTGCAACTCTGGAGCTGCAAGTGTCTCTCTGGACCTTCCACAATGTCTCTAAATATGTGGCTAAAATATTTTTTTTTAAATCTATCTTTCTTGTCATTAGGTTGGAAACCATGGACTTTTTTTTCCTTTCTTTTACATCATTTTCCACAAATATCTACATTCCTTAGCAGAAAGTCTGTCTATCCTCTTTTTTTTATATAAAGGTTTTATGTTTTTCTTTAATTTAAAACCTTAAAAATGGAAATAAAAATGTGGTTTTTCAAAAATAACAAACATCCTATGGTGGCTCTTCATTAAAATATATATTAAGTTTCCTTTTTGAAAAGTCTGGTAACATTTGCGTCTCTAAAGTAGTTTTATTTAGCTGGCTGAGGGAAAATGGCTCTTTGGATTGGAAAGGCTGCAGACCCCTGCACTAAACACATAAACAGGTTTAGCAGCAATTTTCAGATAAAATATTTCTTCATATATAAAATCACATATTTATGAGAAAGAAGGATGAAATGTTCAGGATTTACTAACTAAAAGGTAAAAAGTCAGCAGGATGGATTTAAAGCTGTGAAGCTGCTTCCTTCTAAACACAGAAGGAACAATATGTGATGAATATCAGCATCAGGTGAACAGACAGAAAACAGGATGAGAATCTCACAGCTTCTAGATGGTGAGGAGAGAGAAATATTCACAATATGCACAATAACTTCCATCCATGCACCTTCACTGCTTCATTATCCACATTTCTGGATATAAATTCTCTAAACTTTCATTCTTAGCTTGACTGTTTAGCTTCACCTCTGCACCTGCAGCCTCCGCTTAAGGGTTAACATCTCGTTTCCGGGTGTAGCGTCAGGTCTGTAGATGTAACTATAAACATGTGTGGTATCCACAGAAAGTCCAGAATCTCAGCTACCAGCTCAGTAAAACCATTTCTATCACCAACAAACACAGTTAAGATAACAAATAATTTAAAGAGCAGCTACACAAAGTCCAAAGAATATTTAAACACAAATGATGTCTCCCCGTGTCCACCCCACGGCACGAACACGAACAAACGGCTCCTCTACTGAAAGCTCACATCTCACAGATTCCACAGCTGGAAGTTTCATGTCGCTATGACCAAGATTCACCGAACCAGAGGCAGAAGAAGACCCGATTTATGCTGCACGTGTGTAAAAGTCAGAAAACATGTCTTACCTTTGCTGTCTTGCATAAATTAAAACCGCATTTATTAAAAAAAAAAAAATAAAGTTTCCCGTCCAAAAATTACGATGTTCTGTCCATCTGCATGTATTTAGACAAAGAGAAACGTCGGTTATTTTTTTCTTCTTCCTGTTCCAGACAGAAAACATCTCTTTATTTTAATAAACCCGCTCTCTCCCAATCACGTCAGACGCACCGCTGCAGCAGGAAGGGAGACATGGACGCCATGTTTCTGTCATCAAAGCCAGCGACCAGAAAAAAACAAACAAAAAAACAAATATATATATATATATATATATATATTAACATGCGATTAAAAGAATTAACGGCGTTAATTAAGCATTGCGTTAACGCGCGATAAACGCGTTAACGTGCCCAGCACTAATATACATATATATATATACACTACCGTTCAAAAGTTTGGGGTCACTTTGCCATGGGATTCAATAGGAAAGTGACCCCAAACTTTTGAGCACTAATATAATATAATATAATATAATATAATATAACACAATGTGTCAGATCCACTTTCAGTGCAAAAAAGAGGAACGCTTCCACCATATTCCCAAGTCTCCTGAGATGTATTACAGAACAGAGTTTTTTTTTTTTGTTTTTTGTTTTTTTTTTTAATTCTAGACACTGTTCATATTTATTTTTCAGGAAAGGTTTAACCAACCAGATTTAGATGCCTTGCAGAAGCTGGAGAAAATTTTGCTTACTGTAAGTAAGTAAATTATGTTATTGATGACTAGAACTAAACAGGGTGAATCTTGTTCAACTAGCCGTGTTAAGATCCAAAAACAACTTCAGGTGTAATGCTGAAGTTGTTAAAATCTTGAGAGGTAAGGCAGCTGAAGTGAGAGGCCAGTTTGATTAAGTTAAACCTCTTGCCAGGTTGCTTTTAGTCATTCCTGTCACATCATCTGAGGCCAAAAGAAGTTTCAGTGCGCTCATTAAAGACATGGCTGAGAACCACAATGCCACAATTCAGACTGAACAATATCGCTATGTGCCATGTTCACCAGGACAAACTGGGCAATGCTGATGTAAAACAAATATGCCAACAGGTAATTTCATTTAAAGATAGGTGTAATGTGTGTTTGGCTCCTTCAATTAGGAGCAAGGCATGCATCCAAGGACACTCAAAACACATAGAACCTTTTGTCCTGAGCATAATGAATATGGGCACTAAATGTTTTTATTTTTCTAGATAACAGCAAATGTAACATGGAAATTTAACATTAAAAATGTTTCAAATTATTCAAATTCAAATATAAACTTAATGTGTTTTCTTCAAAATTTCTTGAAGTTGATGATCTGGATTTATTGTATTGAGTAAAGAGTATTTCTGTAATGTTGATGATTGCACTGTAGTAAACAAGTCAAAACCCCTTCTTGTCTGGACAATAGTGAGGCCACAAGGCCTACAGTTGACATTTTTAATTTTGAAGTATTCTCTGGCTGTCTCTAACTTCATTGCTTACAATCTCATCTGATTCCTTTCATGACTTTTATCAACAGGCCCTGGTTTCACCCCGACAAAAAAAAGCAGCCATTCAATCTCAACTATAGCAAATATGCAGGAAAAATAAATACTTCTCCGGCAAAGTATTTAACATAATACTTATAACAACATATATAACAGCAAGAGCCGCATTTATAGTATATTCTTTTATACTTATTACTGCTTTTGATGTTTGAAAAAACTGTACAGAAGACAGAATGGACAACCACACTGAAAACATGATTTGTATAAGCCAGCATCAGAACTGCATATAGATGAATTTCATCTCAACACTTACAGCTGTTCTGGGCTTGTGTTCCTCTGTCTCTGTGCAGGTATGGAGAGAGGATACAACCTGAATAATGCACCGTTCAAAAAACGAAGCACCTGTGTGGTTACACACTGCAATGCCAGCTACACAAGAGCTCAGGTTCGAAATGATAACAATGTCTGAATCCTGAAGACAGAGATTGACATTGATATTAATGATAGATATGAATATTAATAATATTAATACAGACAATGATATCCATCCATTTTTACAATTCAGAGTTGTGGGGAAGTTGGAGCCTAACCCAGCAATTAGCTGGCAAGAGGCAAGGTACTGGTCACCAGTCCATCACAGGGCCAACAGAGAGAGGCAAACAACCACCCACACTAACACTCATTCCTACGGAGAATTTAGAGTGACCAATTAACCTAACATGCATGTGTTTGGACAAGCTGGGGTACTCAGAAAGAACCCATGCATACACAGGGAGAACATGTCAACTCTACACAGAAAGGCCACTGTTCGAACCCCCACCTGAGGCCCCACCAGTGGCAGCGACACTAAGGTGGTGTGATGGTATTATTATTGATAATAATAATAATAATAAATAAATAAACTGAAACTGACCCCATGATATTGACCAGGTGGGCTGGATGACAGCCCACAAAAATAAAAATTTATAGTCATTTCTAATTAAAAGTAGACAAACAATGACTGAACTTTGAACAAGCATGCATGAATTGTTCACCAAGCCTTTTGGAATACAATTGTGTTTTTTCTTAGTATTCCACAGGGTAAAGGCATACTTGAAAAAAAGATTAAAATATTAAGGTAAAAATATAACTCATTTGAATAAATATTACATGTTTACAAGTATCTGATATTAAATTTACATATGTGTCAAAACTTAGTTTTTAGGGAATAAATTTACTTAGAGTGTTAGACCTTCAAGATGTTTCTGTAGTGGGCCATTTTGAATATAATTAATAAAAAAATAACATTTCTGCAAGTTAAAAAAATCAGTATTGATGGTGAAACATAGGTCAGCACTATCAGAAAATGATGATTTATATTCACTAAGTGGTCTACTGTTTTTCTTAACTTGGCTTGAAAACTAGTCCCTGAACTGGAGAGTGCCGGTCACCCTAAATAAGTGTTATCGTGATTAAATGTGAGTCATATTGTCGTGGTAAGCTGTTTTCACCACAAGGTACAGTTCGTCTTTTTTATTATGAGATCTCAACTGTGCCCTCTGCTTTACCAACACGAATCTTTTCATTGGCCCGAAAGCCATTGAAAAGATTTACTACTTTTAAAGATTTATTAACAAAATAACAGAAAAAATTTAAACAGCTGACACAGGTTTGGACTATTTAACGGAGACTCCCAGAGGGCCATTTTTTGTTCATACCACTCTTATGACCATATAACGTGAACTGACGCCTTCTCCAATTGTACCAAAATTCCTAAGAGCCAGAGACTTCTTGGGGCCGACTGGTTCCCTAATTTCCATATAAGGACATCTCTTCTGTCCTAGTCTAATTCACCCCAGTATTATTCCTGGCTGTCTCGAGTTAATTCTCCATAGATATCAAGAAAGTAATAAACACAAAGTGATGACATTTTCAATCTAATTAAATTGGGGAACAAAATTATGAAGCGAACACTGTAGTACAGTAGGCTAAAGTACACATTAGCCGAACATACCTTTGTGGATGCATATGTAGGATGAGGCATACAACTTAAATACCTTGTCCATTTTCGTGGCAGGAATTTTAGATGTGACCCAACATATTCCATGGATGCTCATCTTTGGCATCTCCTGGAGGCATCTTGTATAAAACAACGCCACAAAATCGCTATTGCGCTACTTTCTCCTACTATCAGAACACAGGACTCCAAAGCAAAAGGAAGTGGTGCAAAAGTGGCATTAGCTGCACATAACCCCCATTAGCATTATTGATTGTGATATTAGCATCACTTGACCTCCATGTCTGAAACACAGCAAAGTGAAGTCCAGGCAGTCAAATCCAGTCCATTTATCACTGCTTCATGTTTTCATCCTCATCTTTCACGCTGACTCCGTCTGCAGCTGCATGAAACACTGTTTTTTTAAGACGAAAGTAATAAGTAGTCAATAACTCCAGTTAGTTAACAACACTAACTTGATTATTAATGATCAATTGTACTAACATGCTAATATGTTTTACAAATAAAACACAAGCCCTGTTAAGGTAAAACCTTAGCATTATTTTGAATTCTGTTATTGTTTGGTTGGCTCTGAAAATAGAGCGAGCTCAGATTGTTCTGCAGCTGTTACCAATGAAAATCAAAGTTTTAATAGTTATCACTCCGTCACCTCTGTCTGTCTTCTCTATCCAGACTGAGACAGGACAGGGACAGGGAGGACAGAGACATCTGCTGAGGTGGTGAGTTTGAAGAATTAAATAGGAATGCTTAATCTTAAAAAAAAAAAGTTCTATTGCTTAAGTCATTTAAACAGCTAAAATAATGTCAAACTGTCTATTAGGGCCCGTTTACACCACGACGCTGAGACAATAAAATGCAAATGTTTTGGTGTGTGTTGGCCTCTTGTTTACATAGTCATAGAGTTTAAGGTGGACGAAAACACAAAGTTGTGACAACAGCCTCCAAGGTGAAATTGTCTTGCAATGCAACGCGAGTCCTGTTTAACCTTAAAATTGTGTAAATTTAAACTGGAATCTTTTGGCAACAATGACGTCTTTCAGGTCATGTTGCACCTGTGCACTCAGACTCTGCTTTACCTGAAAGCACAACAACAATGGTGGACCCCCGTGTCATGTTTATGCTGTCAGCGAAGACGCATTGGTTCCATGTGCCATATAACTAGTAGTTGTAACGCAATGCTTTCGTTGTTTGTGTTTTCTGATCTTATAAGGTCCACACCTGGGTGTGTTGTTGAAAAGTTTCACTTTCCGCTAGAGGCCCGGCATGCACACTTCATTGTTTCTAGTCTATTTGCATTTTTTCCTGCACAGAGATAGTTTTCACGTGTGAATACAATTATTTTATTTTAAATACGCAAAGGAAAAAGTTTTGCCAATTGCAT